>NC_057389.1:63158574-63244996 GCF_019320065.1 Cervus canadensis
GATAGTGTATTAAAAAGCAGAGACATCACTTTGCTGACAAAGGTCCCTATAGTCAAAGTTATGGTTTTTCCAGTAGTCATATACAGATATGAGAGCTGGACCATAAAGATGGCTGAGAGCCAAAGAATTGATGCTTTTGAATTGTGGTGCTAGAGAAGACTCTTGAGAGTCCCTTGGACAATAAGGAGATCAAACCAGTCAATCCTAAAGAAAATCAATCTTGAATATTCATTGGAAGGACTGATGCTGAAGCTGAAGCTACAATACTTTGGCCACCTGATGCCAAGAATCGACTCATTGGAAAAGACCCTGATGCTGGGAAAGATTGAGGGCAGGAGGAGAAGGGGGTGAGAGAGGATGAGATGGTTGGATGGCATCACTGACTCAATGGACATGAGTTTTAGCAAACTCTGAGGATAGTGAAGGACAGGGAAGCTTGACGTGCTGCAGTGCATGGTGTCACAGAGAATCAGATATGATTCAGTAACTGAACAAGCCTCTTTGTTTTCAAGGGTCTTCATTTGATGTAATGAGGCCCACACATGTCATGGAGGGTAATCTGCTTTACTCAGAGTCCAGTGATTTAAATGTTAATCTCATCTGGAAAATACTTTCATAAAACATCTAGAATAGTGTATGACCAAATATCTGGGTACCGTGGTCTAGTCAAGTTGACACACAAAATTAACCATCACACTTGACTTCACTACACTGAATGTTGGAGGCTTTTTGTGACCCTGCTGTGTGGCTGTGTGCTGCTCATCACAAAACTGGCCAGGATTTTCTTGAACCAGTCCCTCCGCATGGATCCTACAAGTAGTGCTTCATCTTTGAAGAAAAACCTTCCAGGGTCCAAGTCCCAGTTTTAGCCTGTTGTTGTTCAGTCACTAAGTTGTGTCCAACTCTTTATGAGCCCCATCAACTGCAGCACGCCAGTATTCCCTGTCTTTTACTATCTCCTAGAGTTTGCTCAGACTCACGTACATTGAGTCGATGATGCCATCCAACCATTTCATCCTCTGTCATCCCCTTCTCCTACCCTCAATGTTTCCCAGCATCAGGGTCTTTTCCAATGAGCCGGCTCTTGGCATCAGGTGGACAAAGTATTGGAGCTTCAGCTTCAGTGTCAGTCTTTCAGTGAATATTCAGGGTTGATCTCCTTTAGGCTTGACTAGTTTGATCTCCTTATTGTCCAGGGAACTCTCAAGAGTCTTCTCCAACACCACAGTTCAAAAACATTGGTTCTTTGGTGCTTAGCCTACTTTATGGTCCAACCCTCACATCCATACATGACCACTGGAAAAACCATAGCTTTTACTATACAGACATTTGTTGGCAAATTGATGTCTCTGCTTTTAACCTGAGTTTGTGGCAGAGGTGACAGTTTCTTGACATCTTCCTGTATGACAGCTTCTTGGAAGCTGGGATCCTGGCTGACTCATCCTTGCCTCTACTGTACTTAGTATCAGAACTTGTATACAGTTGGAGCTCAGTAAATACGCTGAACTAACTCCAGAGCAGTTCTCTCAGTGGCCCTGGGGCATTCAGGTGTCCAAACCTCTGGGCAGTGAACCAGGCCTGCTGCCACCAAGGGCTGCTGTCCCTGTCCTGCATGGCCACCCTTGGAAGACCACCTGTCAGTTCTGGGACCCATTGCTTGGGCTCTGCCTCAATTTAATTGGGTTCCTTAGGGACAGGGGTGCTTCCTATTCCCTCCAGCTAGCCTCAGTCCTGGGACGAGGCCTTGAAACATGGAACTTAGGAAAGATATACTATTGCTATGGGTCATTTGAGAATCAGTCTGGGTTGTATTCATAGGACAAAAAGTTGCCAAGAGAGGACCAAAAAGTGAATTAGCCACAGAGCTTTCTAAAGGGTAGAAGAAAAAGAATCAGGACAAAATATACTGTGACAGGGAAACCTGCCCTTTTGTTTACTGACATACATCTCTGCTTCAGGCTATTTTGTAAATGACTATTTTATTGATAAAATGAATATGATGAAATGAATGTGTGGAGGTGATAAAAGGATGAATGGAAATTTACCTATGAACGTCTCTGTAATTGAGTGCCTATCTGCAGGATGAATAGTGGAAGCAAATTATCCACGATGGGCCAACTCTCTGCTTTTCTAGGATTGTGCATGCTATTCTTCCTGCTCAATAGAGGACGTTGTCTGCTCCACCAAATTAGCCAAACACAGATAATGTTGTCAGAGAATGGCTCCATTAGATTTCACAGACACCTGACACCAAGACAAAAGCCTCTACCCTCGCAGCATTTCAACATCAATTTTTTCCTACATGACTCAAAAAATAAATTTGTTTTGTGGGGCAGAGATGATGAGTTTGACAGGTTTTTAGAACAGAAGATAAAAGAAAAGTTAGCAATACTGGCTGGGGGGATTCCAGCAAGTTTCATTAGGCTATATAATATACACAGGGATGTAGGCAACTTGGTGACCTGGAAGGGACTTTCCTTCTGGGGGATGGATGTCGGGGGGGGCCTGGCTCCTGTCCCCATGGGGATGTTAACTTGGTTTGCACATTCTGCCTCTTGGAGATGACAATGTTGAGATTCAGAGTAGAGACCTTGAGCTAAAAAATCTGGTGGGGAACTGAGGGTTGAAGAGGGGTCATACCCACAGCTTCCACATAACTGATTTTTTTTTTTTTTGCAACTGTGCTGCACAGGGAATCTTAGTTCTCCTTCCAGGGATCAAATCCATGCCTTCTGCAGTGGAAGTATGGAGTCTTAACCCCTGGGCCACCAGGAAAGTCTTAGAATGTTTCTTATAGAACTCTAAACAGTACTCAGATAACAGTGCCTAGGAAGTCTTGGGTCTGCTGGGAAAACTGAGCAGAGACTAGGACACAGGGCATCCCAGAAATGGGACAGCTATTCACACAAAGAGAGGTCGGGAAAGCATTGCACCCACAGTACTGGGTGAGCTAATTTCAGCACACACTTCAGGAAGACCTGAGAAATCTAATGAACTCTTTATTTTCTTTTCATTGAAGAAAGTCTTATAATGATAGGGAATCCTAAAAAATAATTCTTCTATCTTACTACCCTGATACAACAGAGAACATTTTGCCTGTGTTTTCCCATATCCATGTATGGAAGTTTGGTTTTTCTGTCTGCTCTTCCTATTCCCTCTGGCAGGAGCATGGCACATACCTCGTTTCTGGGGCATACACTGAGTTGGGAGACTTCCAGGGGAGAATGGAGGCAAAGATTCTTTCTGCAAATAGCATGCAGAGTTAGGCCCAGGGTGGACTCCTTGGCAGAGTAGGGGCCTGGGTGTCTGCTGGACATTTGATGGGAAGACCAGGGTCTCCTTCATTCTCTCCCTGGGGGCCTGATTCTCATTGTTAGATGGGCAAGGAACTGGGACATGGGGGGAGATTGGGGTGCAGGATGATGGAGTATGAAGTCTGAAGACCAAAAGTGGGGTTCTAGGAGGGGTGAGCAGAGGGAATTAAGAAGCCAACGAGGCAGTGTGTAGGGGCTCAGAGAGAGGTGGGATTAAGAGATGGGCTCTCTGAGCGTCATGAAGTGGGTCCCAACAGGAGCAGTCCTGAGAGTCAGGAAAGAGTTGGGAAGCCCCTGTCCAAGAGAGCTGCTCACAGATAACAGTGGGGGACTGGGGTGGCCCCAGTGATTCCCCTGGGCCCCTTTCTAGATATCACATGGATGAGCAGTTAATCAGGGGTCAGACTGTTTTATTCCTGTTATGGATTGTTGTATCTTCCCCTTTTAGTGTCTAGGGGAAGGAGATGTGTGTGTGTGTGTGTGTGTGTGTGTGTGTGTGTTTTCAACCACAGTATACCCACTAGTTTAAGGTCACTTATATTCATCTGGTGTGATCCATGTTTTTGATGGTCATATAATCCTTGGTTGAACTGACGACTATGATGTAGTGGGTACTACACAAGATCCATGGTTTAGTGTCTGGCAGGCCCTGAGGACAATGTGGCCAGGCAAGGCTTGAGAGACAAGGACTTTTCTCAACAGAGACAGGATTGCCCAGCTCTTCATTCGGCTTCATTTGGGTGGCTGTGGCGCAGCCTTCTGGTCTTGCTGCCCTCCCCTAGAATGAAGGCAAGGTCTTTTAGGGGAAAGGGAAGCAGGAACTGCATTAGGCATGTTGAGCAAAAAGTGGTTGACTATAGGGATTTAGGGACTCACACAACAGTTGGAGGTGGAGTGAAAGTGAAAGTTGCACAGTTGTGTCCAACTCTTTGTGACCCCATGGACTATACAGTCTATGGAATTCTCCAGACCAGAATACTGGATGGGTAGCCTTTCCCTTCTCCAGGGGATCTTGGAGTAGGGGGAAACAAAGGTCAGAAAGCTCTCATTCAGAAAATCTGAAAGTATAATTATCTCACAGAAAGCTGTAGATAATGCTCTCAACTGTCTATACCATGGAAGTAGGAGATTCTCAAAGGAAACCTGGAAGCTAATGACAAAACCTCCGATCACCAGAAGCTTCTCCCAGCTTCTACCAGAAAAGCATGGCTTCTACCTCCCCTTAGCTTTTCAGGCTTCACATGAGTGGCTCTCACTGGCAGAATCTAACTGCAGCCCTGTGGACAAGGGACTTGGATTCTCATGTGACTCAGGAGAGAGTACGGGAGTCACAGGGATACTGTGTAGGCAATAGACAATTTGGTACAAGAGTCTTTTTAGCCCTAAAGCCTAGCACAGTACCTGGCACAGAGTGGGAGCTAAACACACATTTACTGAAAGAGTGAAGTGTGGGTGGGAGCACCATTCAGAGGGGTGTTTCTACTCTGCCCAGAAAGACCACATTTCTGTGTAAGGTGAGGGGTGGGCTTCCAGAAGATTTACTTCCAATCGAGAAGGAGAGAGGAACTGGAACTCCAGAAAGTGCTCCTGGGTTTGGGAAGTGGAAACCATGGCACTCATGTTGAGTTTCTGAAATCCCAGGTGAAGAAACAAGAGGATTGAGGCATGGAGCCTGAACTCAACTGGGGTTTCTCTTCTCCTGCCTACTGGCCAGGCATGGCCAGGTCTTCCTCTCAGACTATAATCTTAGATGCTTGGCTTGGAGTTGGAAGAGGCAAGTTTGTTGATGCATGCTGGGGTCAATCTTGGGAGCTCCCAGTGATCAGAACTATATTTATCTGAATTCTTGATTGTAAATAATGGGCAAACCTATGTGAGCCAAAAAGGATGTTTGTTGACTCATGTCACTGAGTAGTTCAGGGGCATCTGCCTTCAGGCAAGGCAAGATTCAGCAGCAGAAATGATTCTCTCTCCCCTACCTTCTCTCTCTCTTGGCTCTACTCTCTTTGATGTTCATGCAATTGTGGGTCTTGTTCTCTCCTGATGCAGTGGGCCTCCTTCATATAGTCAGGGAAAAGAGCTACTAGCATCTTCAGGCCTCCATGATCCTAGCTTGGCGAGTCAGTGAAAGATAAGTTTCCTCTCCACATATGGGTATATAAACCTGAAAATAATTTAGCTTGACAGGTCAAGTGTCCACCTGGACCTATTACTATGTTTAGAGAGATGTGGTACTGTTTTGGCTTGGCACACCTGCCCACATCTGTGGCCAGTGGCTGGGGCTGGGGAGGGGAACTGTGATGGAGAGCTTCACAGGAAACATGTGGAAAGCTGGAGGGATGATTCCCCAGGGAATAAAAGTTGCAGTGAATGCAGCATGATTGTAGAACTAAAGAGAACAGGAAGAAGCCTAGGCTGGAATGATGGTGACTCTGGGCAGAGAAGGAATGCCCTTTGAGAGCCCTCAACTTGGTCAACATCATCTCGCATATACCTGAGTATCCAGCCAGACCCTTCCTCAGCTCTGGGAGAGCTGGCAAATGTCCAGCAGGTGTGATTGTCCAGTAGCTGGACTTCTCCCTGGGGTGTTGCAAAGCTCCTCACTCCCCTCAATTACATTGCATTTGCCATGGACTTTTTCTTAATTAATTTATTTTTAATTGAAGGATAATTACAATACTGTGTTGGTTTCTGCCATATATCAACATGGATCAGCCATAAGTGTACATATGGCCCCTCCCTCTTGAGCCTCTCTCTCCCACCTCCCACCTGTGCCATGGACTTATTTTTAAATGCCATATTTTCCCTGAACACCTTGTTTGAGAAGAACAAGGCTTTTCAGCTACATGGGTTTTACAGTGAAATGTACCCACTCAGGAAGGATCTAAATGCTCTCCCTTTCTCGTCTTTCCATCCATTTTGATACCTTGGCTCTGGCAACCTCCTACTTAGAAATTGCAGGATTATGCATTTATTCAGTCAATATTACTGAGAACCTACCGGGTGAAAGGCCCAAGGATCCATAAAACAAGCCCAGTCCTGGCCCTCACCAAACTTGAAGACCAGCAGAGAAGTCAGCAAGGTGAAACAAACAAGAAAGCATAAACATTATCCAGTTGGTGACTACATTACTCAGGGGTGATGGGATACATGCTCCAAGGGGGAAGCATGGGGTCATGAGACCAACCTGGCTCTGGGGCAGAGACGTTCTGTGAGAAGGGGATGTTAAGGTGAGAGCTGAAGGATGGCTGGATTTTGGAAAGAAGGCTGAGCACTGAAGAACTGATGCCTTAGAATTGTGGCGCTGGAGAAGACTCTTGAAAGTCCCTTGGACAACATGGAGATCAAACCAGTCAATCCTAAAGGAAGTCAACCCTGAATATGCATTGGGAGGACTGATGCTGAAGCTGAAGCTCCAAAACTTTGGCTACGTGATGCGAAGATTTGAGTCATTGGAAAAGACCCTGATGCTGGGAAAGATTGGGGGCAGGAGGAGAAGGGGACAACAGAGGATGAGATAGTTGGATAGAATCACGGACTCCATGGACATGAGTTTGAGCAAACTCTGGGAGATGGTGAAGGACAGGGAAGCCTTGAGTGCTGCGGTCAGTGGGGTCATAAAGAGTTGGACATGACTTAGCAACTGAACAATACCCCAAAATTGACTGGCAGGGAGGAGGACATTCCCCTAACTGCACTTGAATCTCTCAAGTCAAGGCTGGGCTGGCAGTGGGGTGGGCACACTGCTTTAATTACACTCACTGCAGGACGGCCTCCCTGGCTGCAGCTGGAGCAGAGCTGGAGCTTGGGCTGTTGGGTAGGGAGAGATGGGGGTGCTTGGAAGAGGTTCGTAGCAATGCGGTAGTACAAGTCCTGGATTCAGGATGTAATTTGGAGGTAAAGTCATACAAACCCATTGGTGGAGTTGGAGAGGATGTGGCAATGAGGAGAAAGAGAAGAATAAGGTTGGTTGCAAGGCTGCAGCCTGGATGGATGGTGGTGCCATTGGCGGAGGTGCAGGAGGCTCAGAGGAAGCTGATTTGGAGGAAATAAATGCAAGCACATGCATTCTGTCTTGGACATTTTGAGTTGGAGGAGATATTGCAGTTGGATATTTGCATCTGGGCTGGAGACACAAACCCAGAGATGGTGAGTGAAGTCCTGGCCACAGGTGCCTGTGTGTGGGGTTGAGGGAGACCAGGTCAGAGTAACCTGGAAACAGAGCATTTGGAGGTCAGTAAGAGGAGAAGCAGCCAGTAAACAGATAAACCCGACGGGGCGCAGGCGACAACTCACCCGTGATAAATCATGCCTATGCTGCCCAGGCTGCAGATGTGGGCTGGGAGGAGCCCCCCAGGCACCAGGGCCTGTCGCTGGGTGATGGATGAAGTCTGCTCCCACCCACCCGCCATGCACTGGCAAATGCTTCCCACCACCACCAGGCAGTCCCTCGGGAACAGAGAAAATAGCTGAGCGGGCTCACCGTGACAGCCTTTTAAAAGTGACTTTTAAGACTTCTGATAATTGTTGATTAAAAGGCCCATTGCTCCAAAGGGTCTGTTTGTAGTGGAAGAAGGAAAGTCATTTTAGAGGAAATTTCTGGGGAGGTGAAGCGTTCCAGCAAATTGGCCAGGCAGCATTTGCAGCCCCAGGCTTATATTTCAAAAGCCATTAAGAGCCCCTCAAGAAAGTGCTGCAAGGTAGTCGTTTTGAAAAAGGGAAATACTTTTTTGGGGAGGAGAAGGAGAAAATACCAGCTGAGGGGCTTGTATTGGGAGGAGGAGGTAGAGGTCCCCTGTTCACCTTGGGCTTGGGGAAGGGCTGGGCTCCCAGTTTCCTGCACTGCATTCTCGGGCTCCTGCCCCCTCTCAGCACCTCCACCTCCACACCCTGGCTTTCACTGCTCTTCCATTTGGGACAACCCATTCTCAACACCATCCTTTCCAAAGATAACCCGCTTTGTGGACTCCTGTCCCTAATTCTCTTTTCCCTAATAGCCCTCCCTGACCTCCGGTGGACCATGACCTCTGCATGACCTGTGCATGCTTGTGGATAGGGATCCTCATCCTCCTTGCTGTTTCACACATGTCACCGGTTTCCCCTGGCAGGCTGTGTACACACTGAGAGGGCAGTCAGCGTGCTGGGCATGGGATGAACTCTGCAAAACCTCAGCGGTTCCTTTCCTCCTTGCTAAGTGGCCCAGGTGCTGTTGGGGAGCTGGTTCTTAGCACCTGTCACGTCTCTGTCCTGGACCTTGTTACAATGTCCCATGTGGGGCTGTCCAAGAAAATGCAGGCAGCGTAAATGACTTGTGTGCGTGTGTGTCCTCTCAACTTTGCCGTGGTTGTCAAGGTCAGGGCAGCTAGACAGGCTGGCTAGGGGAGGACTGCCCAGTAGCATCACCTGGGATGTTTTTGATGTTCAGTCTCTCGGTTGTGTCCAACTCTTTGCCACCCCATGGACTGCAGCACGCCAGGCTTCCCTGTCCTTCACCATCTCCCAGAGTTTGCTCAAACTCTTGTCCGCTGAGTTGATGATGCCATCCAACCATCTCATCCTCTGTCACCCCTTTCTCCTCCTGTCCGCAATCTTTCCCAGTATCAGGGTCTTCTCCAATGAATCAGCTGTTGGCTTCAGGTGGCCAAAGTATTGGAGCTTCAGCTTCAGTATCAGTCCTTCCAATGAATATTCAGGGTTGCTTTTCTTTAGGATTGACTGGTTTGATCTCCTTGCAGTCCAAGGGACTCTCGAGTCTTCTCCAGCCCCACGGTTCGAAAGCATCAATTCTTTGGCTCTCAGCCTTCTTATAGTCCGGCTCTCACATCCATACATGACTACCAGAAAAACCATAGTTTTCAGTGTACAGACCTTTGTTGGCAAAGTGATATCTCTTCTTTCTAATATTCTGTCAAGGTTTGTCATAGCTTTTGGGATGAGGTGAGAGCATTAAGAGCGTGCATACAGCACATAACCAGGGTGGGAGGGGAGACCTGGTGCCTCCCTGGCCCTGGCACCAAGTGTCTCTGGGTGCCTGTGGGAGCCCAAGACCTGCGTCAGAGCCCTGTGCCTGGGGAGAAGGGGTTGCACTTCTGGGAAGACAGATCTGCTCACCTGACCTGAGCTCAGAGAGGTATGTGGAGGCCCTGCTTGCGGGTGTCAGTCTCCAGCCCTGGCGGCTCCCTGAGCCCCACCCCTACACCTGGTTTGAGTTGTTTCTCTCCCGCTTTTCCCATGTACATGCTGGTTTGTGTGATCATTTTGGAAGTTTTCTCTAAACCTAGTCTCATTGCTGAGTTGACATAAAGCCATGCCCAGGAACCACACTCACGAGAAGGTTTGTTACGTGTGTTCACAGTAACAAAATCTAGTGTTTTAAAAACTTCCCTCCGCACATTCCCTCCCCTCCCCTTACCCCACCTTGCCGTTGTCCTCCTCCATCACCTTGGCTCGAGTTCACTGTTATGGGAAAATGGGGTGGCTGGATTAACTGAATTTTAAAGATCATAACATTATGAACCCCATTTTTAGAATCCCAAAAGTGCCTGAATTAAAATAGGCTTTACTTTGTTTCAGCCTGGCGAGGAGAAACCCATGAAGGACCCTGTCTCCCAGACGGAGGAAATCCGACAAGCAGTGGTGAGCAGTGGGGAGCAGGCCTGCGGGTGAGCGGAAAGCTTGGCAAGGTGAGTGGTGGGCCTGAGGCCACTGGGCTGCCACTGGCTTTGGTTCAGCTTGGGTGGTGTTGGGTCTCCGTGTGAAGGAAGGGCTTTGGGGCCAGCACCGTCCTTGGATGACAAGTGCGTACTGGGGAAGAGTTTTGGCACATCTGGGCCTCTGCGGGTGCTCTGGGTCCTGGAGGACGAGTTTCCACAGGTTTTCTGAGAGTCTGTGAGACCTCTTGACCTTAGGGCAGAACTTGGGAAGCACAGCACTGCCCAAGGGATGAGATGGGCTTTGGGGTCAGAGAGGACTGAAGGCCAAGATGAGGGACTCAGTGATGGAAACTGGAAACAAGGTGCCTGGCCCTGGGGAGGACGGGGTTGAGACTGATTCTTAGGAAGGGTAAGAGGAGGAAGGGTCATGAAGGGGACCAAGGAGTCCTGGACTCAACACAGTCTGGTCTTTAATGGACCTGGGGACGGGTGCTGTTAACTCCTAAGAATTCCTCAAAGTTTTGGCTTCGCATGGTAACCAGGTGGCAAGGATTTGTTTCTCTGTGGTTGTTAAAAGGCTTATGTGCTTATTTGAGAGACAGGTAAGAGACATTGGAAAGTGGTTGGGGGCAGGAAGGAGTTGGTGGCAGAAGAGAAGGATGGGGACTAGGGATGGAAAGATGGGTGCACAGGGCAGGATCCTCAGGCACTCAGGGGCACGTCAGGGTCTTCAGTGCTTGGGAGCCCTATGACTCCCTGAGAGAACCCAGGGACCCCTCCCCTGTGTACCTACCTTCACACACCATGTGTCCATGTGGGCACCGGGCTTGGTAGTGCCGTTCTCTTGCTCACTGTTGATTCCCAGGTGGCGATTTAGGCCTCATAGAAAATACCTCACAGAGATTTAACTCCTGTGAACTTTTGTGTCTCTTTCTGAAACTTCCTCTAGACATCACTTCACTCCATTTCAGAAGGTCCTAGTGGGTACCAGTCCTGGAAGATGCCCTGTGAAAGCTGCCTATGGCCTGCTGAATAATCTTTGGGGACACCCTATCCTATGCTTCCTTCTTGGAGATTCCCAGTTAACAGTAGCATTCCAAAGGCTCTGAGATGTCTTTCAAAATGTATCTGTTCAATGTTCCTTAATCCTGTCTTTTCTAAACTCATTTGACTAGAGATCCCTTTTGCTACAGGAAGGCTATTAAAGTCCTGCGCAAGTCTCCTGTTCCCTCTCCACACCTTGGGGCCCTCTGATTACTCTATATTCTCATGCTAACTACCTCATGGACTCACACACTCTCAAATTTCCTCCCATGGTAAAGATTAGGCAGGGCGTTTATCATCTGATTTAGGGGCAGGCCCACTAGAGCCAGAGCACGGCACATCTGTTCACTCCGACTGCTCAGCCGGCCCCTTTGGCAGCTTGAGTGTGCAGACCGATTGCTTCTCGGTTCACACTTTCTGGTTCAGCTGGAGCATTTGTGTGCTCACCTTCACGGACAAATGCAGCTCACCTGGGCCCAGTCCACTCCATGGAGAACGGGGTGTGAGCAGAAACACTCCATCTGCTGCACTCCTCTCCTCTGCAGCAGCTCAGGACCCGGGCTGTGCTGACTGTCTGGTTTTGCATGTATGTTAAAGGGCATCCTTCTAGATTTGAAAACCCTTTTGTTGAGGTCCAGGGGCAGTCTGAGCATGTGACAGAAGCCCCCCGAGCTTGGAGAGAGGAGCAGAGGGACACAGAGAGAAAGCAGGAACCACTCCAGAGGTTGGGGCTCCTTTGATAGGCGTCAGGAATGGCTCAGGGTGGCCACCTTCTCCCACCTCGTCCCTGCAGTCTGCTCAAGGTGGGCCCTGCTAACCTGGAGCTGGTTCTAGCGAATGGGGAGTCGGAGTCCTAGACTGGGGGGTTTGTAGTTTGTCCCTGGACAAATACTTGCCCCTCTCACATCTTGGCTTTCTCCACTGATAAAACTTTGTGGTAGACCAGGTGCCCTGGGGCTTGTCACAGTTTAGGTGATAAGATTCTACTTGTAAGTTCCATTGTCTATTCTGTCTCTTCCCAATGTTGCCTTGATCCCTAGTGAGACACATTGGACCCAGTGGTTGTCCTGGAAGGGAAGAGTGCATTTCGAGGGCCCCCCACAGAGTGTGGTCTGCTGGGGCTCAGCAGTACGTACACCTTTCCTGCCCCCAGTGCTGGAGTTGGGTCAACTGCAACTGAGAGTCAGGGCAGCATTGGCCAGCCACATTTCTGAGCTGCCCTATGAAGATAGCTCCATGACTTGACTCCTGTTGGGCATCCTCACAGGGTTATGTCTGCATTCCTGTCTGTGTCTGCATTGGGGTCTGCTCTGAGCTCAGATGTGGCCGCAGCCCCCTGGCATTTCTGATACACAGTGCCAGCCTCTCCAAGGCCTGACCTGGCCTTCAGTTCTGGCTCTCCACTGCCCTGGCCTCTGACTTGGACAGACCTGACCTGACTCCTGTCAGAGTTGACCCTGGAGTGGCCAGAGCATGTGCAGGGCCTGCATCTGTGTACCTTTGATGACATAGCCCTCCTGCTCAAGGCCACATGCTTACCTATCTCCCAGGGAGAGAGTGAGCGGCCCCCTCAGATGATTGATTAGCATCCTGCATTTCCCTCTGCCAAGGTGTCTCAGAAGCACACGAGCAGATGGCTTCTCGGGGAATTCCTCTGGGGAACCGGGCTTCTACAACCCCAACAATGTGGAAATCCAATATTCAAATAAGAGAAGAAGTTAGGAAAGAAAATATGCTCTTTTCCCTCTTCTCAGTTAAAACCTGGATACAGAGCTATGTGCCGTGCTGTACCAAGTCACTTTAATCGTGTCGGATTCTTTATGACCCCATGGACTGTAGCCCGCCAGGCTCCTCTGTTCATGGGATTCTCCAGGCAAGAATACTGGAGTGGACTGCCATTTCCTTTTCCAGGGGATCTTTCCGACCCAGGGATCGAACCTGTGTCTCTTATGTCTCCTGCACTGGCAGGCAGGTTCTTTACCACTGCTCCACCTGGTCAGAAATAACTTCTTCTCTCCCAGGGTTCTTTTCCCTGTAGAGGAGAAAAACAGACCCAGGGCTGCTTCTAGCCTGTACAAGGGAAGGGGGCTCTGAAAGGCTGCTGCTCTGGCATGAAAGTCCGAGGAAGTGGACTTCAATTCTATTGAACAGGCATTGCTTAAGCAGCTACTGTGTGCCAGGCCTGGGCCCGGCTCTGCATGGAATCAGGTCTGATAGCCTATGTCTTTAAAAGCACTTAATATGGATTTGGGTTTTGTTCCCAGCTCTGCTACCTTCTAGTTGTGAGACCTCGGATCAGGGCCTAGGCTGTCTGAGTCTCAGGTTCTCAGCCTGTAAGATGGGATCATAGTACCTATCTCACAGGATTGTTGAAAGAATTGAATAAGTTAGGGTGTACAAAGTGCTTAGCCCAGGCCTGGCTCATAATACACGCTCATTAATCATAGACACTCTCATTAATCAAACTGTCCCAACTCCCTTCCACTGGCAGAAGAGATGTGCCCTGCGTTAGAGATGACAAAGCAGAGGCCAAGAAAGGTCATATGAATTTTCCTAAAGTCACTTGGGTTGTTACTGAGAAGGCAGGGCTGGGATTGAGGTCTCTCAGTTCTCTTTAGGGTGTCCTGGCCCTGCTGTGACATGGGGTCCCTCCCCGGGTGTCAGGTTGGTCTGGGAGAAGAGCCTGCTGGCAGGCACTCTGTCACTGCTGTTTGGCAAAGGTTGGGCCATTAAAGCCATCTCTCTTATTTTAAGTGGTTTTTGCTACCTCGAGAAAAGTGTGGAATTCCAAGAAATTAAAAGAGCTACCTAGATCTACCTCCCAAGCTGGCAAAGACAGTCCTTATGTGGAGGGAGAATTCAGAGCCCCCTCCCCGCTCCCCCTGACCTTCCCACCCTGCCCTGCGCCTGTGTTTTACAGGACCCCTTACTCTCTAGCATTTGACTTTTCCTGTTCCTTTCTCTGAGGTTCAGTCCCATTAATGTTTATGAGCAAATAAAACTTGGATTGCTGCTTTGAGCCATGGGATCAGTGTTGACTTGGGGAGGAAGGTCTGATTTAACGTAATCCTGCTCCTTTGACTTTCTGTGACTTCCACTGCATTCCCTTCTGGGAAGATGAGTGAAAGGAGCAGAAATGGGGTTAAAGCAGAGGCCTCTCCTTCTCTCCCAACCTTGGTGCCATTAGTCCCCTGCTAAGAGTTGGACGATAGCCAGACAGAGTGTTGGAAACACAGGTGTTTTTTTTTCTTTTCATTCCTAAGTGGACGTGTATGGATGAGCAAGCCACCTTGGGGGACACTTGAGCTCCAGCATGAATGGGTGATGTGTCAGCTGGTTTTCCACAGAATGAGGTCTCAGGGCAGGACTGGAGGGTGTTTTTGATCATATACATGAGGATGCCCTATCCTTCTTTGGAGCAAGGAATTGAACAACATAACAAGGATAAAATCCAGCTGAACTAGTGTGTGGTGCCATGATGGCCCCCACATGTGTATCAAATGTATCATTTTTTGTTTTCCGAAGTGCCCAGAGTCCTGTTGGGGATTTTCCTCCAAGGTAACGGAGGGGCGGTCTTGGTGGGGCCAGGGTGGGGCAGAAGCCAGGGGAGGGCTGTCCATCACTGTGGCAGGGGAGGGGCCTGCACCTGGGTTGTGTGATAGAGACTCATCTCCAGGAGAGGCAGCTTATTCCTTCTGGGGCTGCTGATGGGGCTGGGAGCCAGGCCAGAGGAAGGTAATTGCATCATTCCATGTCACTCTTGTCTCAGAGGGCCGAATTAGCTGACTCTCCAAAACTAGGGTTTAGTTTGGACTTCTCCATTTGTAGGCTGATACAGATGCCTGCTAGTGCATGCCTCAGTTTTTCTGGCACAGCGGGCGAGACTGAGAGGAGCAAATGTGGTTCTGACTTGAGGATCTCAGAGGTTAGCAGGGAATAAGGGATAGATCACAAGCTATGACGGTGCTCAGTGGGATGGGGATATGGGCAGAGGAAAGCTGTGGAACAGCCCAAGGGCAAGAAACTCAGGGCAAGTACCCCCACTGGATGCAAGGGCTTCACAGAAGAGATGGGCTGGCTCTTGGAGGATGGATGGGATTTCCACACGTGGAGATGGGTGGGTAAGTGTGGCTTCAGGGAAAGTCTGTCCAAAACATAGGTGTGTAGACAGAGAGACAGGAGCCACTTGATAAGAGGTGTTGTGGAGGAACGTTCTGAAAGTGGCTGGAAAGGTTGAGGCTCTAATGGGCTTTGAAGATGCTCAGTGGGCTTTTATTGAATAAATGTGTGAGTTACTGGCTGAGTAAGTGGCTCAGTTGGTAAAGAATCTGCCTGCAATGCCGGAGACCCAGGTTCAATCTCTGTGTTGGGAAGATCCCCTGGAGAAGGAAATGGCAACCCACTCCAAGGAATTCCAAGGAGAGAGGAACTGGGCAGGCCACAGTCCATGGGATTGCAGGGTTGAACACGACTGTGTGACTAACTTTCACTTTTCACTGGCTGAAGCTTCATTCAGCTGACATTCCTTACTGAGTGATTGCAATATGCTGAACACTCTGCTAGGAGGTGGATGTGCAACTGTGAGCAAAACAGATATGTGGCACTCCCTCTGGCATGGGAAGACAGTAAACAAATAAATAAAACACAAAAGTATTACATACAGTGTGTTAGGAAGAGGTAAGTGGGAGCGGGGAAGAATGAGTAGAGAGTGGGGACCCCAGTGGGGTGTGTGTGTGTGTGTGTGTGTGTGTGTGTGAGTGTGTATGTGTTTGGGGAAGGTTGTAATTTTGACCAGGGTTGCAAACGAGGCCTCTTTGAGAAGATGACATTTTAGTAATGTGAGAGGGATGTGAGGAGTCAGCCAGGGGGATATTTGGGGAAGAGCATTCTAGGCGTCAGAGCCTGGGGCAGGAGAGCTGATGTGTGAGGAGCACCAGGAGGCCCCTGTGGCCTCAGCAGGGTGGGTGGGGGACAGTGGTAGGAGAGAAGATCAGAGAGTCCCTGGGGGCCTTGAGGCCAGAGCAGGGCTATGGACTTGAGCCTCAGTGATGTGGGGCCTCTGGGGGACTTGGAGTGGAGGAGAGAGGTGATGTGACTGCTGTTTGAAAGTGTCATTCTGTGTGTTGTGTGCAAACCTGACCGTAACAACCTCCCCGGGGGCAGGGAGACTGTTTGGGAGGCTGCTGCAGCCCCAGGTGGGAGGTGATGGTGACCTGGGCTGGGGAAATGGTGGCAAGTAGCTCTGTTTTTGACATGGACGATTTCTCAACAGACTGAGTGTGGGTGTGAGAGACAGGAAGACTCCAAGGTGAAGCCACAGTTTCAGTCTCAGTGATCGGGTTTGAGAAGGCCGTGGGTGGAACAGGTTGGGGTTGGATCAGGAGCTTGTTTAGGCATGACAATCTCGAGATGTCTGTGGACATCTGCATGGAGATGTGCAGGAGAGTTCTGGAGAGAGACTGTGCTGGAGATGTAAATTTAGGAGCCTTTGGCTTGTAGATAGTGTTAAAGCCACAAAAATAGAGGAGATCACCGAGGGGTTGATGGCATATAATGACAACCAGGGCTAATGTTTTGTTGAGCTTTAAGTGCCAGGCATTCTGTTAAGCACTTCCCACAATCCCTTTCTTTGTCTCCATCAGAACCTGATGAAGTGGTAGCTGTTATCTCTCCCATTTTACAGAAAATGAACCCGAGGGTCAGAAGCATTAAGTAAAATATTCAAGATCACACAGCTACTAAAGGTCAGAGCCAGAACTTGCACGTTGGTCTGTCTGACTTTTAATTTTTAATCAGTGAGCTTACTGACTGTCTGAATTATGGACCTAATTCTGCACAGAGTAGGGAATCCACTAATGTGTTTGAGCAGAGAAACGACTCAGAGGGGTGTGTTAGGAAGAGGCCTGTGGAATCTGGGGGCTCATGAAGAATGTACCAGGGAGGGGGAGAGAGAGACCAGAGGCAGGGGATACAGAGAAGGTTTGGACCACCCAGTGGGGGTTGGAAATGGGGCTTGAAGAAGGGATTTCCTGAGAAGTGTAGAACCAAATTGTTATGAACTAAGTGTTATGAACTCAGTGTTATGAACTAAGTGTTTGTGTCCCTGTGAAATTCACATGTTGAAACCCTAACCCTCACGGGACTGTATTTGGAGATGGGGCCTCCAAGGAGGTAGTTAATATTAAATGGAGTCATAAGCATGGGGTCCTGGTCTGATAGGATTAGTGTCCATATTAGAAGGGACTCTGGAGAGCTCTTGCTGTCTGTGTACACACACTGAGGAAAGGCCCATGGAGGACAGGACCAGGTGAGGCCATCTGCAAGTCAGGAAAAAACTGAATCACCAGTGCTTTGATCTTGGACTTCTGGCCTCCAGAGCTGTGGGAAGTAAATGTCTCTGGTAAAGTCACCCAATCTGGTGTGTTGCGATGGTGGACTAGTATACCCAGGCTCTCTGCGATTCTGCTTTTTTCAGACCTGTGTCTTCTTGCCAGGCTACAGGGCTCAGTCATTTGGAAACAGGTCTCTTAAGGAACTTCTATTCCCTCTACTCTGAACATTTCTGAATGGACCGGAGGAGTCATTGAACAATTATCTAGTGATTAGCTTCTTACAGAATCCAGAGAGTTGCTGGAGGAAAATTGATAAATTCTTTTCATTCTTAATACAACCTAACATTATCTTGATAATGCCTAATATTAAGAGTTCAAAGTCATCTCTATACTATTGATCTTCAAAGAAGATATTTCCTAATTTATTTAACAAGGCCTGAAAAAATGAGGGTGAGGTTCCTTTCAGATGGGAATTTTATTTCAATTTTGTTAAAATCTCTTAAGCATTCTGTAGAAAAAGTGAAAGTGTTGTAGTTTCTTTTTTTTTTTTTTTCATTTGAAAACATGAGAGTGTGGGTGTAACAGTGTAACATACGCTCAGTCCGACTCTTTGCGATCCCATGGACTGTAGCTCACCAGGCTCCTCTGTCCATGGGATTCTCCAGGCAAGAATACTGGAGTGGGTTGCCATGCCCTCCTCCAGGGGGTCTTCCCATTCCAGGGATCGAACCTGTCTCTCTTATGTCTCCTGAATTGGCAGGCGGGTTCTTTACCACTGAGCTACCAGAGACGCCAGTAGTGTGGGGGAGGGATGCAAACAAATAATAAGAAAGATGCTCTTATAACACTGTTACTACTGTTGAAAAAAAGGAAAATCATCCCAAGTACTGAAAAGTCCAAAGATGACATAATTGGATTTTC
Organism: Cervus canadensis; assembly: GCF_019320065.1. Lineage (NCBI taxonomy): Eukaryota > Metazoa > Chordata > Mammalia > Artiodactyla > Cervidae > Cervus > Cervus canadensis. The sequence continues at coordinate 63,176,839 of NC_057389.1, forward strand.
TTCTCTAAAGGCTTTAAAGGGCTCTGCCTATTGATCCTATCTCTTGCATCCAGTGAGGTCATGTCACTCTTCAATGGACTGGGGGGTTCACTATTGCAGTAAGATCAGTCCGGGTGTCCAGGCACATGGCTTAAACAGAAAGGTGGGAGCACCAGGGGACTGAAACCTTTCCCCGCAGAAATGCTGTGGGCAAGGAGACCCTTCGCTGAACCAGAAGGAGGGATGGGACAGCATCGCTCCACCCCCAGAGTGGGGGATGGCAGAGCCCTGGGGTCCCACTTCAGCTTCCATTCCCTTCCCAGAAAACTGTAAAAAAAAGTCAAAATGATATGGCTGTGAAGAAAGTGCAACATACATTTAGAAATACCAGTAGAGGGAAACATCTGAGGAGTTAAGAGAAGTTCTACCAGCTTTTACTGCAAATGAGGGAAGCAGTAGATCCCAGCCCCAGGTAAATAGACTTCCCCTTTTCTGAAACTCCCGTAGCCTAGGAGGTCAGTTTCAATTTCCCCATCCAGTGCCCTGGACTTTTAGATAAGTCATTGTGGCTGCCTGTGGACTGAAAACACAAGACTATAATCCAGGGCCTAATTCCAGCTATAAAATTGTCCCCATGCCAACAAATGACGTGATGGTAACAGATATCCCACAGCTGGGAAATTTCACAGTATTCCAGATGAGTGTTTTGGAACGAGAAATAAACTTGTGTCACGGCTGACTTCCTGCCACTTCTGGCTCTTGGCCTCCATCGAATCACTGGGTCCAGTGGCAGCTTGTGCGCTCCCCTGAGCATTCTGGGCCCACCGAGGGGGAGGGGACCCCTCCACCCGAAGGAGACAGGCACCCTTGTTTCCACAGGAGGCGCAGAGAGGCCCCGTGTTGTCAGCCTCTTGGGAAGCGGACGTTTCTGAGATCTTAATGTTCTCTCCTATTCCTGAGAAAACGCTCTCTCCATAAAAATGAGTTGTCAGCTGCTCTTGAGGCCCTCTGAATTGATTTTGGCTCTGTCCATTACAGGTAGCTTCTGTGTGAAGAAACTGTATAAATCTTACTCAGTCAGGGAGTGTTTAAAATGGCAAATTTCAGAGTAAAGGCTTAACAAAAACCATAAATAAAACTTCAGAAGTAATGGAAGTGTTTATAGCATCTGTGGAATTCCGCACAAGAACAACAAGCGTGGTTCGAGTGCCGAGAGATTGACTGAGGTGCTGTGTTTGCCGGGAGAGAGAGAATATCCATCTTTATTTGGCCTCTGCTCAGGGAGGCTGGACTTGGAGGAGCACAGACGGGGGCAGAGCTCTGTGGCTGGTGCATGAGAAGGACTTCATCACCAGCAAGGGCTGGGGCCAGTCTGGGCTGGGGAGGCTGCCAGCAGGAGAGGAATTTGCCAAGGACCAGGCCTTGGGTCCCAAGCATCCGGGCCTACTGTGTGGATGAATGGTGGGAAGGTACCAGCATCACAGCGATCGTATAATCTCAGCATCAAGCGATGCGCCGTGGCCTGTTTTCTAGCTAAGGAGACAGAAGAGAAGAGGGGCCTGTGGCATGTCCAAGTCCTAGAGCAGCCCACGGTCGGAAGCCGGAGCAGAGCCTGTGGTTCCTGGTGCCTGGCCCTGGTGGTCCCAGGCCTGTGTTCTTCCTGCCAGTTTCCTTCCTCTCCATCTTTTTTTTTTTTTTAATTGGAATATAGTTGCTTTATAGTGTCATGTTAGTTTCTTCTGCGCAGCAAAGTGAATCAGCCACAAGTATATATAGATCCTCTCTTGCTTGGGTTTCCTTCCCATTTGGGTCACCAGAGAGAATTGAATAGAGCTCCCTATGTTATACAGTTGGTTCTCTGTGTTGATACATCTATTCTACGTATCGATAGTGTATTTAATGTCAATAGCATATATACGTGGATCTCAGTCTCTCAGTCTGCCCCGTCCCCCGACTACTCCCCTTGGTGTCCATATGTTTGTTCTCTACACCTGTGTCTCTGTTTTGCTTTTGCAAGTAAGTTCATTTATACCATTTTTTCTGGAATCCACATACATGTATTAATGTACAGTATTTGTTTTTTCCTCTTTCTGACTTACTTCACTCTATGACAATCTCTAGGTCCATCTACGTCCCTGCAGATGGCACAGTTTCACTCCTTTTTATGGCTGAGTAGTATTTCATTGCATATATGTACCACATCTTCTTTATCCATTGCTCTGTTGATGGACATTTAGGTTGCTTCTGTGTCCACTGTAAATAGTGCTGCAATGAACATTGGGGTGCATGTGTTTTTGAATTACTGTTGTTGTTTTTTTCTGAGCATATGCCCAGGAGTGGAATTGCTGGGTCATGATAGTTCAATTTTTAGTTTTTTAAGGAATCTCCAACTGTTATCCATAGTGGCTATACTAATTTACATTCCCACCAACAATGCAGGAGGGTTCTCTTTCTTCTTCTCCATCTTAACTCCCTCTTTCCAGCAGACAGGAATTGCATGTTCTCACTCCAGGACGTGGGTGTGGGCATTGTGGGAAGAGACATCAGTGTGTAAGCGTTTTTACTCCCCCCTCCCCCCGGCAGGCCCTGTGTTCCCTCTGCTGAGAGCCGTACACATAGAAGACAGCATGTGGAACAAAGCCTCAGTTGCTATCACTCATTCATTCATTCATTCAGTAAGCTTATATTGAGTACCAATTACGTTCTAGGTTTTATTCTAGGTGCTAAGTGCATAATAAGTGTTTGGCATAAGGGAAGAGCTCTAAGGGTAACCCAACAGGCCTGAGATGGCTCTCGGGGAATGGTGTGGGTGGAGCCTTCTGAGGGAAGGTAGGGCTGAGCTGGACCCTGAAGGAAGGTAGGGTTGGGGAGGACAGGTGGCTTCTGGGTGGGAAGACAGAATAAGCAAAGGCCTGGGGGGCTGAGTGTGGGGAATTGTGTAGATTTGGGTCAGCCAAGTGAGTAGCAGGTGGACCACTCCTGGCTGTGTCTTATGGGGGATGGGCTGAGCTTTGCTCTCCTTTGGAGTTTGTAGCTCTGGGAGTTGGACCCCAGCCTGAGGTGTTTGGGCTGCATCCAGGAGCCAAAACACAAGCCTCCTGTTCTGGGAGTGGGTATGTGCTAGGAGGGCAGCTTCTCTTTCTTCCCGTTTTTTTCTCATCTTCCTCCCTTCTCCAGGGCCAGCATAGGTCCCTGCTCCTCCAGAAAACCATTCCCTTGTAAGCCTCTGATCCCTGACAACCTTCAGCTCTCTACTGGGCAGATTTGAATCAGACTGTGACCTTGTCCATGTTTATCGCTTGTCCTGGTGTCATCTTGTTTCTCTAGACACTCTGGGTTCTCTGAGGGCAGTCTTCCAGGTCCCAGAACCCCCAGCACAGGCCTAGCACATGCTGAATGTTGCCAGGTGACATAGAGATTCCTGGTTAAATTAGAATTTCAAATAATAAATAATATACCCACACAAGTATGTCCCAGATATAGCATGGGCTATTGCATGTCATGTCTGGAACATAATTATACTAAAGAATTATTTATTGTTCACCTTTCATTCAAATTTAATTGGGTGTCTTTTTTTTTTTTTCTTTTTAAACAAAATCTGGCAACCCTAAGCTAAAAAGGCTTGCTGATTGGTTATTGAAACTCAAGGGTTTATAGGTTCCTGGGATATGCAAGTTTTAGGAATTAGACTCACCTAGAAGTTTAGTAGAAAACAGGTTAGGAACCTGAGCTCTGCATCAGCCTGCTCAGATTGGAATTCCATTTTTTCTCTCTTACTAACTAAGAGGTCTTGAGCAAATTGCTTCCTTCTCAGTTTTCTTATCTGTGAAGGGGGAGAGGTGATAGTCCCGACCTCATGAGTGAGGAATGAATGAAACGGTGCCTGGAAAGTGCTAGCACAGACCTGGTCCTAGGTCTCAGGAGAGGGGTGGTCACTGTTATGGTTGTCATCACAATTCCAGGTACTCTGTAACTGCCCCCAGGAAGTCCTCTGCTCCCTCCCCTCCTGCCTCTCGTCCTGAGACTGGCCTCTCCGGGGAATCCCCCCTGCCTTCTGAGCTCCCCAATTGTGTTTTCTAAGTGAAACAGTCTAGACTTGGGCCTCCACCCCTCTACCTCTGCCCAGTGTAGCTGAGTTATGCCCACCGACAGGGCTCGGGGAGCAAATCCCTTGTAGACTTTCTAACAGGACATGATCATTACAGATGGGACTCGGGTTTTACAAAATAGTTTAGGACGTAGATAAATTAGATCATGAAAAGTGCATAAGGGACATCAATTATGCAGGAGCCAGAAGAATAATTATAAAGTGATCTGGCCTCAGTTTTGGCCCATGAAACATTTAACTGTGGCCATTAAAGTAGAAAACATCCCTTTGCTCCCTACTTCAGGGAAGTGGGTGGTTGAGGATGTGGCTTTGCCCAAGAGAGGTTGTAAGACAGGTGATAACCACCTTTGTGGGCATCTGCGGGTACAAGGCCACCTGGGAGGCATAGAGCACTGGGACTGGGCTCTTGGGGTGGAGAAGAGTCCTGGGGTGGGGGGTGTCTGGGAGCACAGGGGGCCAGCGAGGGCTCAGCAGAGGCTCTGCCTGCTCTCTTTACCCAGAGCACAAAAGTGCACACCAGAATATCATGGGGGAGAATCTTTAGACAACGTGACTCCTGGGTCTTCAAAAACCCCCCAAGGGAGTCAGCTTGTCCTGCTTCCTTCCCAGCAGCACGCAGACCTGGCCATCAGTGGGCTGGCATCTGCAAATTGCCCCTGACCTAATGCTGCCAGTGAACATGGGAGTCTAGGGAAACCGGCAGGTGATGGTGGCCCTGTGAACAAATGGTGCATGTTGGCTTCCTCCAAGAAGCTTCAGCAGCCTGGCTGGTCCCATAGCCTGGACATGATTTTTGTCTCTAACAGAACCCAGACCTTACTCTGAGCCACCCACATGGGCTTCCATGAGGGTCTCTCTGCTCTACCTGGAGGATGTGATGTGCTTCTGGAAGGCAGGCACCTTCTTCCTTCTTCTCTTACTCCTGAGGGCTTTGGTGGGCACATGGTGCTCCAGCTGAGGCTGGATGGCCAGGGGTGGGTGTTAGTTACCAGCTAAAGGGTAACTGCTGGACACTCCTTCCCTGTGGAGTGTCACTCTTGGCTTCAGCATCTCTTGGAATCAGGGTGTGTTTCCACCTGCAGTCCTTGTTTTGGCTTTAGGCCCCCTGTTCCTGGAGCTCAGCTACCAACAGCCATCAGGAGGAAGAGGCAGATGGTGTGGCTGCAGGAGTGCGGGCCTCAGAGGGGAGGGCTGAGCGGGGTATGCAGTAAGTGTACTGTGGGACCCAGGGGCTTTGTGAAGGGAGGCGGAGGGGGAGGTGAGCTCGGTGCCAGGGAAGGTCCAGTCCTGTTGGAGGTCAGAGGTGAAGGAGCATGTTCCTCATCAGCTGGGTTCTCTTCACCCCCCTGGCCCTGGTCCCCTGGGACCCTTCCTCCTTCCTTCCTAACCCCTTCCTAGGAAGGGTCCCTAACCCTTCCTCCCAAAGTCACCATTTGGCTGAATTCTCCTTGTTTCTGCCCTGCTGTTAGGCAAGATGAAAAGTTTTTCCTTGGAGTGGAAAAAGCAGTAATATGACCTCCTTGTTAATACTGGAGGCTTGGGATTCTGGCAGATAGAGGATCATACCCCTCTCTGCCGTTTACAAGCTGGGCAACCTGGGGTAAGTTACTTAACCTCTCTAGGCCTCAGGCTTCTTACCTTCAGAATGGGGATAACAATGATGTCTCTCACACCCTGCATATAAAATGAATTCTCTGATGGGTACAGGTCAAGGAAGGATGTGTTCTCTCTGGAATGGAGAGGTGAGTGTGGGACTTTGAGCCCTGCCTGGCCTTTTAGAGGTTGGAGTTTGGGGGCAAGAGCTTGGCCTTCCTGGTCTCAGTTTATGCCTCCACGAAATTGACTTAGTTTGTGGTCAGATTAGCCATAAATATCAGCAAGCCAACTTTTCAAAGGCTGAAGCCATTTATTACCAGGATATGCCCTACTCATCTACTTTAAGTTTGCCTTAGTGGACCATTAATATTATTAATAGCAATAGGTATTTATCTAAAATTTATCTAAAATTCCTCATGGTGCAAAGTCTGGGCTAAATGCTCTGTATGTGCTTTCCCACCTAACCCCTCAACTCAGTAGATGATGAAGCTGAGACTTAGAAATATTAAGGGATGTGCCCAAGGTCACAGAACTAGTGAGTGGTGGAGGCGGGGTGGAACCCCGGCAGTCTGACTTCAGAGCAGAGAAGTAACAGGCAGGCCTGCATAGGAGCAGCTTTCCGAAGTCCTATGTGTGAGCCCACCAATCCAGAATAAGGCAAACTATGGAGGTGGGGGTGGGAAGGAATTTCTACTGTTTCTTACAAACCTGTTAAAAGGAGCCACATGAAGGTGATTTCATTTTCTCTCGGATTCCAACACCAGTCAAGTTGTGGTAATTTCCCTTGAACTAAAGACCAGTCTGCAGAGAGAAATGCTTCTTCATACCTATTAAAGATGCTTGCATGCTGAAAAGGGCAAGGCAGCCCGGCACACATATGAGGGGAAGGGCGCAAGGCTGGCTCAACCATTTTGTGAGCTGATGGCTGGAAAAAGGACTTGGATTTTGCTTCTCAGGCATTTTGCACACAGCAGAAGAAAGGTTTAAAAGATATTGCCTGGAGTTCAGACTAGGCAGAAGATTCCACCATGATGAAGGAAGTAAGAGGACCCTTGAGGATGTATGTCTGTGTGGCTGGGGCTGGGCTGTTTGTAGATTTATGTAGAGATAAGGCTAATTTATTGCCCAACCACCAGGCCTTTGAGTGAAAGGTGATATTAATACCTGCATGGGGATGATAGCATGAGACAGGAATGTCTTTGGGTACAATTATAGATTGTGTTCCTATTTGTTTATTAAAGTGGCCCTTCTGGCCTGTGAGGAGCTGGACCCTGTTTGTCTGATTTGAGTTGTGCCCACATTTAGAGAAGTTGTGTGAGAATTGACTTAACTGTGTCGAGCTCAGAGAAGAGAAGGAATCTTGGAAGAGGAAGGCCGCTGAGCTCCTTGGAAGGCCAGAGGGCTGCAAAGCCAGGAGCATTTGGGAATTTCTACACTTGGGTTCTTCCACCTAAAGGGAGATCCTAGAGTTTTGGGAATCACATCTTAAACTCTACATTTGGAGTATTTTGTGTCTTGGCGGCCTTACTGAGACCTGGTGGTGCAAGTAATGATTGTTGTTCTCACAGGAGTGAGTGCCTGCATCCCTGAGACCTCCCCCAGCTACCCGACAATGACATGGCACAGGGCTCCCCCACCTCCCAAAGGCAACACGGGGGCCCGATGCCCAGCTCACTTTGGGTTCCCTGGATGTGCTCATGACTGCCTGGGATGAGAACTCAGGCAAATTGCCATTGTTTCTGAGGTTGACAGGCAGGGGCGGAAGGCTGTGGTGTGGGCACCTCTTTGTTGTTGTGTATGGCCACAGTGCTGTTTTTAGCCAGTTCCAGGTCTTGGGTTGTGCAAAGCTGTGTGTAAATGACACAGCGAGTTTAACAGAATGTGTTTACTTCTGGCTCTTCTGGCTTGTACCTTGCAGCTTTGCACTAGAGAGGGAGTAAAACTTATTATCCTTCTGTCCCAAATTGAAAGCGCACAGGGAAGTGTCATGTTGGCCCATCCTGACCCAGCATGGAGGGCAGGGTGGGTACCTAAGAGGGGCCCAGCTTAGGTCAGAGTTCTAATTCTGGCCATTTGCAGTAGCTGCCAGTGGTGGAAAGGCAGAACATGACTGCTCCACTTCTAGCCACGTGACTGTGGATGAGGTGTGGGGGTGGGGTGGGGGTGGAGGGTGAGTCCTTGCAGGAGGGTGCCTTCTCCAGAAGAGGGGAAGATGTGGCAGAGAAAACTCTGGTCAGCAGCACACATTTTAAGCAACAGCTGCAGGGGTAGAGTTGTCAGTCTGCTGATTTGATCGAAGGGACAGTATCTGATTTAAATGTGCATTTCTTGATTTTCAGTGAGATTTGTTGGCCACTCGTATTTGTGAATCATCCGTCCATGGTCTCTGCCCCTTTTGTGGTAGCTGCTGCTGAATGTTTCAGAGGAGTGGGAGTAGGGTATGAATCTGAATTTGCTATTTTCCACCTCCTTTGGTAGGTAACTGTTTTGACTGTATTTACTCTTACCTAGAAAAAAAAAACAAGCTGAGTCTTCAGGAAACCACTGTGGAAATCCAAGCAAAATGCTCTCTCCTTAATCAGATTTCTTGTACTATGAATGGTCATTAAATATTTTATGTGAGAACTGTAATTACTGATTAGGGCCAATATCAATAGCCTCAGATAATCAGCGTATAACACTAATTAGAAGGTACTGAGTGGCTCCTAGTGACTTGTCTATAGCAATTTGGGAATTGCTGTAATTGTTGGCAAGCTGAGCCCGGATATGGCATGCTGGCTGAGGGTGGGGTGTGTGTATCTTTGTGACAAAGGTGCTTGGATGGGCAGGGTAAATGCATTGTGGCAGGAATCGCTCTGCTGGTGGGAGGGCTCCCTTCAGGTGAGCTGTCCTGCCCAGCGAGCAGCATGGTAGGCCGTACTGTGCCGTCCATCTCCAGTCATGTGGTGTCCAGGTTAACAAGGTCTTGCTCTGAATGGTGGAAGTTTCCAGCCTGAGAGGTGGGACGTCCGATCACTGCCTCACTCATCTATCTGCCTGTGTACGTGTCCCTCCAGCTTCTCTTACCCCTTGCAACTCTCTCTCTCTCACACAACTTAAGCATTATTGGCTGTGTTTGTCTGGAGCCTTGTGAGAGTTTTGTTCAACCTCTAGCGGGGCAGCTGAACAGGCTGCCATGGGATTTACTGTCTGCAGTGTGTCTGGATCACATTAGCATCCCAACTCTGGTCGCCCAATGCGTATAGCTTGTGGGAGGAGAAAAGGGCTTTGGTCCTGGGACGCCCATGTCTCAGTGGAAATCACACAAGAGTTAATCCCTCCTGAGAGACTTCCCCAGCCATTGGGCAGTGCTTCCTTGCTCCCCGGGAAGTGGGCTAGAAATCACCACTAGGGCCCAATGGAGAGGGCTAAGAGTGTGCCAGAAGCCACAGAAAGAGGGATAGGGCTCTGCTTATGCTGCCCATAGAAGTCCACTCATGTTGGCACCTTAGTGGGGGAACCAGCTTAGGGATCAGAATCCCAGCCTCACTCCCACCACTTCTGGGAAAGTCATGTCACGTCACTGAGCCACTGTTCCAGCTTCTGTAAATAGAGGATAATGATACATACCTTGTGTGCGTGTATGTGTTAGTCACGCAGTAGTGTTTGACTCTTTGCGACTCCATGGAATATAGCCTTCCAGGTTCCTCTGTCCATGGAATTCTTCAGGCAAGAATCCTGGAGTGGGAAGCCATCGCCTTCTCCAGGAACTCTTCCCGACCCAGGGGTGGAACCTGGGTCTCCTGCGCTGCAGGCAGATTCTTTACCATCTGAGTCACCAGGGAAGCCCCATTGCCCACCTTGTGGCTGGTCATTTCAGAGCTGGTGCAGCCTCCACAGCCCCTTGGATGGCCTGACTCCCTGTCTACACCTCTCCCCAGCTGTGCAGCTACAGTCAAGTTATTTAACCTCTGAGTCTCTGCTTCCCAACATGTGACATGAGGATAATAACAGGACCTACCCCACTGGATTACTCAGAGAATTAAGTGAATTGTAAGGAATTTAGAAAAGTAGTGCTACGCAAGTGCTTATTAAGTATGATAAAAAAAAGTTGCATAAATTGCCTGAGATGTGCCAGGCAACACTAACCAAGTGGGCTTAAGACACCTACTGTGCTAAGTGCCAGGGACACGGATGAGAGGGAGGCAGACGGGGTCCCCCTTCTAGTCTAGGGGAGACACAGGGGAACAGTCAGTGAGCCAGATCACGGCACATGGTGGTTTGTGCCATGAAGAAAAGGAAAGTGGGGTAAGGTGTTGAGAATGACAGGATGGGACGGAAGGTTATTTTAGGCGGTTGGGCCCATATCTGAGTGGATACTTTAGTGAAAGTGGAGAGTGAGTTATGGGCCGAGGCAAAGGGAAAAGCAGGCTGAGACCCTTCGCTGAGGCCGTGGCTGCTCTGTCCCCGTCTCTGTGCATCCCTTCCTAGGCTCCTGTCCATCTCCATCATCCTTTCCTGCCTCCCCTCCCAGTTGCTGGTGCCTGCCACTCTCTGTTGGCAAACCGACCTCAGGCTGCTGGAGCTCCTTTCCCTGCACAAGGACAGCAGAAGATCCCTGGGGATTTTCATGCCCCACAGCTCCTTGGAGACAGCCTTTAACCAGTGACTGCTGGGTGCCGGCGAATACCGCCAGTCCCTTTGTCCTCGAGGGGAGTTTCCCAGATTCCTTGGAGGTAGTGCGTCAGGCAACCGACTGTGGGATTTTGTAAATGGAACTCGCCCACCTGGCTTCCTCCGCTCCTGATCCTTATGGTTCACTTCCTTACCGGCTTTGTGGGAATGCTCCCCTCATAAATCCCTTTCATGTGAACCTCCTCTCAGCATCTGCTCCTGGGAAACCTAAATCAGACTCTGAGTCAGAAACGAGTATGACGTGTTGAAGGCATAAGGAGAGACGGGTAGAGGGTGGGGAGAGGTTGAGAGGAGAGGCTGCAGAGGTAGGCAGGGTTGGATCATTTGGGGACTTGTTGGCTGTGACAGATTTGCATTTTCTCCAAGCGCAATAGGAAGTTATTTGAAGTTTCTGGATAGGGGAGTAACATTATGCAATTTATTTTGTAAGAAAACATCTAACTACTGTGTAGAGGATAAACCGTTAGGGGCCAAGAGTGGAAGCCGGGAGACCAGTTAGGTGTCTCCGGTAGTCCCCCAGGAGAGGGATGATGGCCTTGAGCTGGGAGAGCAGCCAAGGGGAGGGATTTGGGGTTTGTTCTGAGGATGAGCTACAGTCCACGGGGTCGCGTAGGGTCAGACATGACTAAGCAACTAACATACTGTGGATTGGTAGGTGATGGCCACTATTAATGTTTAGACACGTGGATTCGGGTTTATAGTTTGCCCAAAGTCATAGCAAGTCTAAGAGTTCAAAGTGCGGATAAGGGCTGGTAAGGGCCCCACCACAGACGCGAGATTCAGACCCTCTCCTTCCTTTGGACCTAAGGGCCTCTGGGGGAGCCTTTCCAGTGTCACCGTGTATCTTGTCCCGGCTGCTGGGCCTCCTGTCTGCTGCTGGGCTGTGCCCTTGACCCTAATAGAGGGGGCCTGCAAGAAGAGGCCCAGGCAGGAGGGTGAGGTCTCAGGCAGACCCCTGGGCCTGGCTCCTGGCCTTGGATCCAGAGGAATCAGAGGTGGGAGTGCACAGGCCTTTCTGAGGCCTGTTCAGAGGTCCTTAAAGGAGGCTTGGTTGAGAGCTTGTCTGAAGTGTGAAAGGCCAAGGGGCCACTGCTGAGACCCAGGCTGTCTGGCGAGATAGAGCCCACTGTAGCCATGATCAGGTTGAGTTGGAAAGCATTTTACTTCTGTGAGTTAAGACATTTCTTCAGAAAGCAAGGACATCGTTATATTATGTTTCTTCCAGGTATGAAGCATCTGGAATATTAAAATGCTTAGGTTTGACTTTCAGACTCCCAGGGGGTCAGGTCTTTAGAGATACAAACTCCTTTCTGCATGAGATATAAGGTTCATGGTGAGCTTTAAGTGGGTACTGGGCTTTCTTTGAGAAACCTTTCTCCGTTGGCTATACTGCTTTTCATAATCTGAATGTGAAATAGAATGCTTCAGGAGACTGGAACCAGGCAGGATCTGTGGTCTGATCCCCAGGGCATATCTGGTGGGTCAGTGTAGAGAGTCTTTGTTCCTCCATGCTGGGCAGTCCCTCAGCGACCCCATGAACCCCTGGGAGCTAGAAAACCTCACTTCTAGAGCCCTAGGACCAATTGACCAGTCGAGACCCCCAGTTTCCCTGGAAGTATCCAATGGTGTCTGGGGAAATATGATGTGTCCTTGGAAACTCTTAATATTAAAATATCCAGATCTTCAACTGGAAATTCCATTTCTTAATGTCTATTCTAGAAACATAGTCCTAATGTGTGCAAAGAGACATTCAAGGGACTGTTCATTCCAAGTTATTTTTTTTACAGTGACAAAATGGAAACAAACTTAAATGTCCTGAATATTAATTAAACTGTGAAATAGTCCTATTAGACGTGCTTTTAAAGGTTAAAAATCCTTCAGCTAGTTATATGTGTGGTATTACATAATCCCTTCAAGTTTTATTACTAAGTGAAGAAAGTAATTAGCAGAACAATTTGTATAACAAGCCCCCAGTTATGTTAGTTCAGTTCAGTCGCTAAGTTGTGTCTGACTCTTTGCGACCCCATGGACTGCAGCACGCTAGGCTTCCCTGTCGTTCACCAACTCTTGGAGCTTGATCAGACTCATGTCCATTGAGTCGGTGATGCCATCCAACCATCTCATCCTCTGTTGTCCCTTTCTCCTCCTGCCTTCAATCTTTCCCAGCATCAGGGTCTTTTCCAATGAGTCAGTTCTTCACATCAGGTGCACCCCACCCTCCCCGTAAATGAACTTTATTTCTCTACATATATGAAAAGCTACAAAACAAACTGAAAACAGTGATTATCTCGGAAGGCACTAGGATTGGCATCCTTGAGGGGGACTTGAGTTTCATACTTACAGCTGGAGTGTTTTAAAAATGAGAATATTTTCCAAAACTACTTGTATAAATAAGACGGTTAAGATAAAACATAAAGTAATGGATGCCTAGTACAGTACCTTTGTTACATACAGAGCAATGTTGCCCCATGTTCCACTGTTAGCATTATGGTGCATTTCCTTCCAGTCCATTTTTTCCTTATGCATTTTTACACAGTGATAGCATACTATATCGATATTGTTTTGTACCCTGCTCTTTCCTCTTAACATTTTTACCATAAATGCTTTCTGTACTGTTTCAGACTCTCCATAAATATCTTTAATAGCTGCATAATTTTCCATTGTGTTTAGCCATTTCTCATTTTTCCTTTCCACTTTAAAAGTGATCTCTGTTTGCCTAGGGAATCTTCCTCCAGTCTATGAGACAATGAAAATCATAACTACTCCCATGCCTGGTGCAGTGTGGTACATGGATTGCCATCAGTGCATGTGTTTGTGTATGGACCTGTGTGTGTAAATGAGGGTGATGGGAAGCTGAGGTCCTTCCTGAGAAGTGGACCAGTCCTGGCCATCCCAGGGTAATTCAGGCAGAAGAGGCTGGCAGGTCCAGTCAATGGTACTTTTTGAATATATGTCTCTTTCATGAAATGATGAGAGCAGAAGGCATGGGAGCGTCCCACACTGGGACCCTAGAACCTAGGGTTGGAAACTAGCTCAGCACTGACTCTCTTCTGCTCTCTGGAAACACTTTTCACCAGCCTGAAAACTATTTTGCGGCCTGAGTGCAGACAAGGGGATTTCTAGAGGCATGTTCCCTGGATGATGGTGTCCAGGCAAAGCTTTGTGGTCTGGTCCCTAGAGAGGTTCCTGTGGGTGGTTGGGGAGCAGCTGGATCCATCCCTCTTCTAGGCCTTAGATTTTCTGCTCTGAGAAGTGAAGCTGCTATAGCAGAAAAGAGACAGAAAACCGAAAGGACAATTTAAGAGAGGGTAAAGAGGAAACTGTTTAGAGTGGTGTGGACTGGATGGAGGGAACCTGCAGCAGGTGGGGATGCACCTTGGGGTTAACAACTGCATGTTTGGAAACCATTGCTACCCTTGGGCTTGAAGGGGCAGGGGGAAGGAGCTGTTAGGAACTCAGGGAGAGCTGAAGTCATAAGAGAGAGGCTGCTGAGCAGAATCTATGGTTCTAAGCTGTTTGATAAACTGAAATTTAGTATAGAGGGTGCTGGGGGAGTAAGCACTACAGTTTCTTTTCCCTCCAATTTCCCAGTCCCCTCCCACTGGCAAAACCAACCAAAAGCCAGAGGTGACAGGGGAGCCTGGGTCATGTACTCCATCTGGGCCAGCCACCCTGGGCACAAAACAGGGTTCTACTCTTTTGTCAGAAAAAATACGTATGGTCCCAACTCCATGGAAACACAAAAGCCCATCAGCTGTTGGATCTTAGTAGGACGAGATCCCCTGTAGCTCAGCTAATAAAGAACCTGCTTGCCAATGCAGGAGACACCAGAGATGTGGGTTTGATTCCTGTGTTGGGAAGATCCCCTGGATAAGGAAATGGCAACCCACTCTAGTGTTCTTGCCTGGGAAATCCCCTGGACAGAGGAGCCTGGCTAACTACTGTCTATGGGCCACAAAGAGTCTGACACGACTGAGCACACACACAGGAGGAGATCAATTCAGTTATACTCCCACCAGGAATCTAATTAAAATGCTAGCCTCTACTGGTGTGCATTAAAAGGTAGTGGGAAAAAAATAAATAATTAACATAAAATATAGGCGCTTCAGTCTGGCCTGCAGTTGGTCATAGGCATAAGCTGATAACCATAGCTTTTTCTCCCACCAGCCATTCTCTGAGCTGCTGATCCTCTGTAGCACCTCAGCTGCTTGATGCATTTTCTTTAACCTATGGTTAAAACTTTATGCGGGTGTATTGATCACGTGCCTGGGTAATTGGGGACACAGGTGACGGTGACTGGCTACACGAAGGTGGTCATTTCATCTGTGTGATTACTGAGAGCCTTTGTGCCATCAGGGCCCTCTGGTGAGGATACCCATGGGACATAGACTTCTTCACACATACTCACTCTAAGTGGTCCTTCCTCATACATGCCTATGTTGCCAATATTTCATTCTTGTTCTTGGTACGTTTCTGACAATCTGTCTACCTGTTGGTGACTGACTAATCAGGGTATATTTATTAGGCTCTTTCTCTCTGCATGTGATGGAAACAGCTATGTGTATTTCCCAAGTTTCTGCCCATTGGGAGGGTTTCCGCTTACCATTGACTTTCAGGATCACCCTTGAGTGGGGTTCACAATCTACTGTCCACCCACTTCTGACTCAGTTGAGCATACTATGTGGTAAACCAGGCCATGCTTTTCCCTTCTCTCTTTACTGGTTATTGGGAGCTCCATATGAGGCGGCTGTGTGGGTCGAGGCAGATGTGCTGAAGCTGTGGGCTAAGTGCCATGGAAGTATGAGCCATTTGCTGTATAATCTACTTTTCCTTCTGACCTGTGTGTGCTTGACCTTATATGTACCATTTCCATTTGACCATGGAATCCTGCTCTGTACTTCCAGTTTGATAATTCAGCAGATCATGTCGCACTCAGTTTATGATGGGTGGTTTGTGTTGCATCGTCACTTGGTGTTCAGCCATGGCCTGGTGTTCAGTCTTTTCCATGGCTTAGCAGGAATCTAGGAGCTGCTTTTCAAATAGAGCACTATTACTGTTACTAGAATTCCTGCTCTAAAACCTTGGCATCTGTTCTGTAATTTTAATATTAGGGCTTGCCAGAGACTCTTTATAGCATCTCAATCTGCCACAGATATTTCTAGTACAATTGGATGCACTGGGTCATCACATAACAGAGCCATAAAGCAGCTTATATCCAGGAACTTCTGTAGAAATTTCTCTGGATTCAGGCCTCATTGAAAACAGGAAGACTTACCAGTTGTCTGGCAAGGAGTCAGAGCAAGATGCCCAAGTATGTTATGTGATTCCTCCACAATCCAAAGAGGCCATATCATGCATTATGCTTTCCTTTGTGGTGAATGGTGGAAGGAAAGGAATATTTTTGTCACTTTAGAGGGAATATACCTATCTGTTTTGGACTATTGCACACTTAGAAACTTATATGTCAGGCCCTTGAATTGTTGTAGGGTTTATACCCCATTTTCTGGCATGCATATGTCTTGTTAAAATATGTAGGGTTCTTACTCATTCGTTCTCAACAGATTCAGCTAAACATAATTATTCCAGTGTAATAGGCTACTGTGATTTTCTGTGGAATAGAAAGACTGCAGCAGAGGATAGACTGTGTTGTGGCAGAATAGGGGAGTTGACATAACTTGAGATAAGAGAGTGAAGGTATACTGCTGTACCTGCCTTGTGAAAGCAAATGGTTTCTGGTTATTTTTATTGACCAGCATTTGTCAGATCTGTAGCTTCACATACAATTTTTCTGCAAGGGAAATCTGATTTCTTTGTATGTGGATGAGGATCCATTTCAACCAGCCAGGAAATTTCAGGAGGATTTAGAGGTTCAAAGTTCTCATCTACCTACATGTCCACATTCCATGTACAGGGTCTTATATCTTCCCAAACAGTGCCCTTACCTTAGCACAGTGTCTCCAAACCTTAGGACTACTGACATTTTGGGCTAAATAATTGTGTATGTGGCTATTCTGTGCCTCTCTTATACTTATAGCATCTCTAGTCTCTATCTACTAGTAGTCCCCTCGTTGTGGTAACCCACAAAGTCTCCAGACATTGCCAAATGTTCTCTGGGAGGCAAACTGTTTCTGGTTGAGAACCACTGTTTAACATAAGACAGCTGGCAAAGATCCATATTCATGGTTCGAGAACTCTGTAATGCTTATACTGGTCCCCAGCCACATCTGCCCTGCCATTTAAGAGGAAGCAGCACTACGTTAGAATCTGCCATGAAGACTTCCTGATATCCTACAGGACTTCAAGGTCTTATGTTTGGTCCTTTTCTGCCCTACAGCAGTCAGAGCAGTTGGCCCATCCCAAAGTCTTTGGAATCACCATTGTCACTATAGTGCCAGAGGCACTTCTGCTCCCTACATTTTGTTTTCTATTGTCATTCTTCATATACCATCACCAGTGATTTGAATAGTGGTAATACCCCTCCTTACAACAGAGTGTCCCTATCCCATTTGCCCTTAAAAGAAGCTCTCATCAAATAGGCTGGTAACTCAATTCCCAAATCCCATTTTTAGACCCTATTTCTTGGTGCCGCTTCCAGTACTGAGTATTGTAAAAGTCAAGAGAAAAGTGGTCCACTCAAAAGAGTAATCATAGAGAGGTTAGTGAAAGAATTCTTTATAAAGGTGTGAGCAGGATGAAGGAATCCAAGTAAACAAAAGGATTGTGAAGCATCCAGTAATTAGTAAGAACAGCAAGCCGATCCTTCCCCTGGACTGAAAGAGGAGAGGGGAAGGAACTGTGGCTGGAATCCAGGGAAAGCTGTAGATGAGGGAGAGGGGTCTCTGAAGTTGTTGAAGCCTTAGGTGGCAATGTAGCTATTGTTAAGTGACAAGAGGACGTAAGGGAATAAATACTGTAAATTTTTTCCCTTCCTAGCCTCTCATCTCATGATGCCTCTTTGTGGTTGAACTGAAAGCCAGGGGGAAAGGAAATCCGTTTATGCCATGTAGATAGGTCAGCCTCCTGGGACACAGAGTAAGAGTGAAGACTGGAGAGGAATATGATGGATAAACCAAGAATAGTGACTGAGTTGGGGTTTTTGCTGTTTTGTTATATGAACTTTTTGGAAGTGATTTAATCTCCCAGTCTCAAAAAGAATCTTAAAGATCACTTAGTCATTTTTGAGTGGTATATGGTGAAGGCATAATTTTATTTTTTTAATGTGACTGTGTTCTAATAAAACTTTATTGGAAAAAGCAGGAAAAAATAAATGGGCAGTAGACTGGACTTAGTCCACAGGCTATAATTTGCTGATTCCTGAACTATAGTATAAAACAGTATATTATCTCTTAGATATACCTTAATTTACTCAACCGTTTTCTTATTGCTGGGCATTTAGATTATCCCCCCCCTCAAATCCTTATTTTAATGAAAAAATTTACACACATGTCTCTATGGTTATAATTCTGTCTACATTTCCAATATTTCCCTTAGACCAGATTCCTAGAAGTAGAATTTCTAGATCAAAAAGTATAAATACTTTTTAGGCTTCCTATTCTTTTGCTACTAGTGGGGAATATAAATTCGTGTGTCATTTCTGAAAAGTAGTTTGGCAATGTCTAATTGATGCCTTCTTAAGTCTTTCTAGTTCTAAGTATGATCATTGTGAAGGAAAACGAAGAAAGTTGCATGGATTTTATGTTTTTTAAAAAAAGATGTCTCAATGTGTTTTGTGTGTGTGTGTGCAAATGATTACAGAAGTTCAACGTTTTTTGTATTTTCTTTTTTTAAAAAATTTTATTTTATTAGAGTTGATTTACAGAAATTAACTTTTTCCCAAGTTTGTTATCCATTTTCACTTCCTCTATTTCAATTTTTGTTTATATCTTAGTTCATTTTCTTTTTATAATTTTGTGTTTTCTTCTCCAATTTTATCTCAATTACATGTATATTTAGGTGGAAAAAACCTAAGATCACAGGGTCTAGGATCGCACCACCCAGGTTCATGTTCTGATTCTGCCACTTTCTCCCTTAAGCTTTTTATATCTCAACTTCTGTGTTTCTAGAATGAAATCAACGAGACATCACGCTGTTGTTTTGAGAAACGTGTGTAAGGCACTTTCCGCACTGCCTAGCGCATAGTAAATGTTCAAAGTTATCTATGACAATGATAATGGAGACACAATTCTTTTGCTACTTAAATGTTCTTTATTTATCTGGTGATCAAATACATTTTAACCTCTATTCTTTTACCTTTATTAAGGTTTAATTTAAAAAAATTCCCTGAATGTTATTTGGTGTAAGGTATGAAAACAGACTTGAAATTAATTTACTTTCCCCAATAACTGAATAAATATTCTAATATATTTTATTGAATAGTACATTCCTTCCTCATTAGTGTGTGCCATGACCTTTATCAAATATTTTGCTTTTATACATTTCAAGATCTACCTCTGGGAAACTTAGTGTTTTAAATTTATCTGTTTCATCATCACTGACATAATTATAATGACTTTATAACACCCAATAATACAACTATCTTGCATTATCCTAACTTCTCATTTTTTTCTTAGATATTCTCATAAATTTATTCTTCTCCCAGTAGCATTTTCTAGTCATGTCATCAATTTCCAGAAAGAATTGCTGTTATTTCAGTTCAGATCAGAAGTAAATGATACTTACAGAATAACCTGAGAATTGACATTTCTATAATAAGATTTCTTTCCATCCTGAAACATAATGTGTATCCTCATTTATTAAATTCTTTAATATTTTTCAGTGGAATTTTATCATTATGGAAAAATAGATGATACTCTTGAAAATTAATGCTGTGCAGGGCTTTGTTCTAAATACTCTAAATTATGAATACATTTAACTCTTAAGACTGTAAGAGAAATTTCTCCTATTTAACAGTGGTGAAACTAAGGAATATGAAGCATGGGTGATTTGTTTCTCATCATTGTAGGTCCAAAGTCAGAACCAGAGTCTTTCTCCAAAAGTCCATGCTCTTAATTTTTCTGATATACTCATGAGGTACATTAGATGTTAAAAATTCTTTAATATATTATATCATTGAGGCTAAGTGAATGAGATAGTTTCCCCACTCCCAATATCCTTTTAATTGGTTCCTGCTGACACAGAAAGGAAAAATGATGATCTATTATTGATGAACCCTTATGATTTGTAAGTAAAATCTACTTGGAGAGATTAAGAAGAAATACATAAAATTGAGTACAGATTAGATCATGTTAATTTAAACATAATTTTAATTAAATTGAGATTAGTATTGTTAAAGTTTGTATTATCAAGTTTATTTCACAAATAGCATTTAATAATATTAATTAAATGTGAGAACAAATTAAACTTTTCCCCATTTAACAACTGATAATAATTTAATAATAAAAATAATGGCTAACATTTGTATTGTGTTTTTTCTATATTAGTTGCTATAGTGAGTGCTTTGCAGGCATTAGTTAATTTAATTTCTTTTTAATTAGTTGTGCAAGAAAAAGCATATTTTGCCAACAAAATAAATGTGACATCTCTCGTGTTTGTTGGGGACTGAGCATATACTAAAACACAGATTGAAATTTAATTATATGATTCAACATCAGACAGACAAAAGCTGCTTTTATGACCTGGTGTTTTGGATTCTTTCATTTTGCACTAAAAAACATAAATGGTTTATTTTGACTGTGTTTGAAATGACAGGATGAGAGCGATGCCCTCAGGCTGCTATTTATAAGCATTTTGTCACAAATAACATACTGTGTATATGGGCAATCTCCATTCTCAACAAATGAAAAGCCAAATTGGATATAATTGTCACTATGTTTTCTTTTTAAACATTCAAATTTTGAAGGAGTAAAGATAGCTAGATATACTATAAATGATTTCTGATCAGATGACTGCAGCTTCCTTATCTAGCAAAAATCACCCTAGGGTGATTGAGAATTACTACCATTTTTTATAGTCTTCATTAATTTGTTGTATTTTAACATCAGTGTTTCTTATGCTTCCTGACTTTAACCAATGGCCCATTATAAGTCTAAGTTAAATAATGTATAAAAATAAGGCGTTTAAAAAGAACATAATGATCAAACCTGCTATCGCAGTTAGCACTTGTTCAGCTAAGTTACAAATCGATTAAGAAACTGATTTGTTGGCAGGGCTCCACTACCATTCTTGCTCTCTGAATGCACTTTAAGGAGTTCTTTAACTTTTAAAAAAAATTGAAGTATAGTTGAATTGATATACAGTAGTATATGAGTATCACGTGTACAACATAGTGATTCACAATTTTTAAAGGTTATACTCCATATATAGTTATTATAAAACATTGGCTATATTTCCTGTGCTGTGTAATATAAGCTTATTTTATACATAGTAGTTTATACCTAGGAGTTCTTTAACTTTTAAAGGATTATTTTCTGTTATTTTTTTTTTTTAATGGAAATGGAAATCCTTGCTTATGGACATGGACCCTTGCTGCTGTTGCTAACACTCCAGGTGGTTCGTAGGCGCTCTTTGGTCCCACTCTGGTTTTGTCGACGATGATGCTGTGGGATGCAGTGGCTTTGCAGGAGGCAGGGATGAGCAGGCCCAGTGGACTGGAGAATCCGCCACCAGAAGGCCAGGTGTTCAGCAGGTCAGAGCTGGAAGAGGCAGAGCAGATCTCTTTTCATATTCTCTACCAAGAGGAAACAGTCCCGGAGATTCACCAGCCCTGATGAGGGCTAGCACTATGTTTCTCTCCTCACGAATGATTCAAGACAAGGTTTGCTGTTGAGCGCATCTCCTGCTCCCCTCCCCAAGGATCATGGATCAGTTCCTGTGACATGCATCACGGCTTTTCCGTCAGCTGTCCCAGGTGGCCTGCTGAGGCTTGGGGGGATGACAGAGATGGGCATTTATCTCTGGAGTCAAGGAGTGACTTCCAATCCTGCCCTCTGCTGTGTACAGCAGAGTGCGTTCGAGTGGATTTGGGTCCATGTGGTCCTGTTGTGGATTTAGAAAGCAAACACCCAAGGAGCCTTCCTTGAAACTGGGAGTTGCTGGTAAGGCTAGCAGGTGTAAGATGAGATATGCAGACTGTGTCCTCTTTGGAGAAATAGTGTGACTTTCCACACAGCAGTCTTTGCAACTCCCAGGACCAATCCAGAGACCCTCAAACACCTGATGTAAAATGTAGGAAACCATTGCTGTCTTTCTGGAGGTTGAGGTGCCTCCAGCAGTGGTGCTAACTTCCTTGCATCAAAATGCTTTTCAAAGCCTTTTGAATTGGAGCTTTATTCTCCTTCCCCCTTTTTTCCATAACAGAAGGCTCTCTGTTCTCTGAAGGAAGATCCAGGGTAATCTTTTCTGCTGGCTGGTGGCTCTGTCTGCAGCCCTGCATGTTAAGTAAGCCTGGATGGCAGTGGTCTTGGGGCAGGCACAAGAGTGAACTTCACACAAAGACGAAACTCTCTACCAAGATGTGCCTGCAGCCACCGTAGGTCTAGTGCTTTGGTTCTGATGGTTTTCTCTCACAAAATGTAGGGGAATATTCCATCCACATTCATTCAGGGAGGTCCTCTGGTCTCCCTCTTGTGACCCCACCATGGGCTGAATGTGAGTGTTGGGTGGCTGCTATTTCACTGGTTACTTTGAGCTGTGGTCCTTGTGCTTTGAGGGTTCACAGAACCCTTTGGAAAGCACTGAAAGTGATGGGCCATCTGCTCACAAAACACCCCCTGCATAGGCACATGGAGTTCCACCGACACTTTGAGCTCGGGGTGCACAGTGTACCTGGTTAGGATGCTGAGGCTGACAGCAACTGTGGTCCTGTGCAGAACAGAGTCAGACCCATCACAATGTCTACCAGCTTCCTCTGGAGAGATGGCTGCTGGATCCGGGCGTGCACCCGACGAGGGGGATTACCTTATGTCAGGAAGATTTAGCTGCTAAAAATCCTCTTCTTGGGTTTGCAAACACTCTTGGGTTTGCAACTTTTTTCCTCCTGTTTTGCTGACTCATATTCCTGCTCCTCTTCCATCAGCACGAGTATTTGTTGAAGTTCTGATCTGAGCCTTTGTCTCTTCTCTCTAAATCCTTTCTTTGAAGAATCTTGACCTTCGCTTGACCTTTTTGCCATTGATTTCCCAACTGACTTTTCAGTCCCGCATTCTCTCTTGAGCTCCAGACTCCTTTCCAGTTGCCATTCAAGGAGTCTTAAACCCGTGAGCACCCCTCCAGAGCCCCCACCGCTCCTGCAACCCACCCAGTCTCCTCTCTGCATGCTGCCTCTCCCTGCTGACGGCCTGCTGGAATCATGGGCCCCATGACAGACGGCCTCCAGGCCATGCATGTATGGGTTCCCTTCTCCTCATCCCTGCACCATGACCTGATTATGGCCCCATTATCACCTTCTGGAAGGTTATGGAATTTGTCTGTACAGCTTCCCAACTCACTTGTCCCTTGAATTAGATTCTAAAATGTAGCCGTGCCACCTGCAGACTGAGAAGCCTCGTTGCTCTCCATTGCTTATATGCCAGTAGGTCCCTTGAACAGAGGCACTCAGGCTGGCCACAAGCATGACCTGTCTGCAGCAGGTGCTGCTCACGCCCAGCGTGCATCCCTTAGGTCCTGCCACATCGGTGCCCTCCTCCTGCCTCCACCCTCTCTGCCTCAGTGCGCTAGTGTGCTGTGCTCCATCGCTCCAGTCCTGGCTGAGTCTTCGTCATCCCATGGACTGTAGCCTGCCAGGCTCCTCTCTCTGTGGGATTCTCCAGGCAAGAATACTGGAGTGGGTGGCCACGCCCTCCTCCAGGGGGTCTTCTTGATTCAGGGATAGAACCCACGTCTCTTGCATCTCTTGCATTGCAGGCAGATTCTTTACTGCTAAGTTACCAGGGAAGCCCAGTGTCCACAAGCATAATTGTATAAATATTGGGCCCTGTCAGCAGATCCCACTCTGCCAGGGTACAGGATAGGCTAGGGGTGCCAGGGAATTAATGCTTCCCTCATCCTTGAGAGCGATCCTCAATAAATAAGTGACTGATGGGAGCTGATATATAAATACCCCAACTTCCTTGTCTCTTGGGTGGGGTAACTCTGAGATACAATTTCTGCTTTATCTTCATCAGGCCTGGGGTTTCCTGGGACCACCTCCCCAGATATACTGCTTATACTCAAGTCTTTATTTCAGAGTCTGCTTGTAGGGGAACCCAATTAAGTCACCAACTGCCCTTTCCCAGTTCTTCCCCATCACCAGAGGCTCTGCCTTTCTCTGACCTTCTCCTGGTTCCATCTGTCTTTATACCTTTGCTCAAGCCATTTGCTCCCTCTAGGATGTGTCCCCATCTCTGCCTTTGGGACTTCTGCCATCTTTAGGTGAACCTGAAAGGTGGCCCCTTCCAGGAAGCCTTCCCTGGGACCCCGCTCCACCCTCCCCACCCCGCCCCACACAGTCCTCCCAGCACACTTTTGCTGGCATCCCTCTCTACATTATATCGCTGTCCTTCAGATTTGATACCTGTCTTTTTGGTAAGAATAAGCCTTTCTAAGTGTTTCTGTCCCCTGTGGCACCTAACCCACAGGTTGGCACTTGGACCTTCAGCAAGTTCTTATTGAATGAAACCTCCTTTAGCGTGCCCTGCCCCCAGTTATGTGACTCTCTCCTACACGTACATTGCCAAGACTCTCATCCTGAGGCTTAGTCACCCAGTACCCTGCATTCTTTCTGGAGGCAAGTTGAGTCTCCTCCTCTCAACTGTCCTCCAAACTAGAGGCCCAGGAAGGTTCTTAAAGTTTATCAGGCAACCAGTATGTTCAAATAGCGAACCATGTAACAGGCATAATGCCTATGGGGATGAAAATACCAGAGTGAGTCTTCAATTCAGAATGCTTACAGCTAACCCAGTAATTCACGGTTGGCAAACTGATTCTGTAAAGGGTCAGATAGTAAATGTGTGTGTGTGTGCATGCTAAGTTACTTCAGTCATGTCCAGCTCTTTGAGACCCCATGGACTTCAGTCTGCCAGGTTCCTCTGTCCATGGGATTTTCCAGGCAGGAATACTGGAGTGGGTTGTGACCCAACCCAGGGATTGAATCTGCATCTCTTATGTCTCCTGCACTGGCAGGTGGATTCTTTACCACTAGTACCACGTGGTAAGCCCAAAGTGTAGGGTTTCTGGGACACATATAGTTTCTGCCCCTCCTCTCCCTCTTCTTCCTCTTTCTCTTCCCCTCCCCCTCCTCTCCCTCCGCGCCCCCCCCACCCCCCTTCCTTCTCTTTCACAACCCTTAAAAATTTAAAAACCATCCTCCTGCAGCACAATAAGAGGCTATGATCTGCCACTGCATTTGTTCAATGATTTATCCAAGCAGCATTTATTGAGTGCTTCCTCTGTGCCTGGCACCTCTTTGGCAAAGCTGCTCCTCCTGACAGGTCCCCTCCCAGGCTGGGTACACACTTGGCATGCATATTATGGAATATTTCTGAGAAGTTGCACTGAGCTGACCATAGTGTCAGCCATAGCCCTGGACTGAGGACCGGGGAGTTCCTCTCCTGCGCCCCCGCTCCTTCTCTGCTTGGCTGCTCTCTAACAACATGGCTCTCTCGACTTGATTGTAATTGTAATTTCAGTTGGAGGTCAGCTGGCCCTTCCTGATTGAATTTTCTGGATAATGGCATAGTATCATCTCTGCTTTTACTTTGGAGATTGACTCCATATTAACCTCCTAACTGGCCCCCAGCCTTTGCCTCTTTCCCGCCGCATTTCTACCTGCCCTTCTCTCGTTTGTCTTGCCTCCCTTCACCATGGTACTCTGCCTCTGGCTTTATCCAATGGGGACCCCTTCCTGACTGTCAGGGGCCTTCCCAAGAATCACTGATGGCCTTTCTATTTCTCATTTGTACAGTCTCTTGCATTAATGGTCCGCAGGGCTCTGCAGGCCCCAGCATCAGCCTGAGGTCACAGCCAGTCACTGCCCAGTGAGCTGTCCCCTTACTGACTGCAAACCAGCGCTGTGTTGAACTCAGAGTTTCCTGACTGTCAGAGCCATGCCCTGCCCTGTTCACCATGGTGGTTGCCTCTGTGATGCATTAGATGCCTTGGCATCCTTGCTGTCTTCACCTTAAAGGAGCTAGTCATGCACTGGTTCTTTGCAATAGAATATCAGTGGCTCAGTGGTAAAGAATCCGCCTACCAATGCAGGAGATGTGGGTTCAGTTCCTGGGTTGGGAAGATCCCCTGAAGCAGGAAATGGCAAACCACTCTAGATTCTTGCCTGGAGAATCTCAAGAACAGAAGAGCCTGGCAGGCTAGAAGGGTATCATAAAAGAGTCGGACAGGACTGAGCGACTAAGCATGCATGAATAAGAAAATAACATTTTCTATGAAAAGCCATTCCCGGAGGCATAAATACATGATAAATAGAAACCTTATGCCTTAAACTGTCCCTCTTTCCCACTGGTATTCTTTACTTCCAGTTACCCATTCTACAGAAATCCACTCTAATGAAGAGGAGAGATCCTTTTTACATTCCTAAGGTTTACAGAGTTCATTGCCAGCTTTTATAACATAGTGCATTTGAAATGGTCTTCTTTGCAAATTTTAATTCAGGTATGACTTTTCAGGAGCACAAAGAGTGCATAAAGTTTGGCACATTCATACTCACTGTTAGCCTCTGCAAATGAGGAGAAGAGCATTAGCAAGTCTGATGTAGATGTTCTATCCCAAATCCCAGAGGGCAGGAAGTTCACATTCTAGAATGCAGATTTCCCCTACTCTTTTATCTTAAGAAACTCACCTGTAAGAAATGGTCCTTGGGATGCAGGAAGGTCAAGATCTGAGGATTCGGGCTGAATGTGATTATGATCCACTGAGGGAATTAAGTGGATCGTGGTGGTATTGGAACAGACCCCTGAGGGAGCACTACCAACCAAAGAGGGCCTTGTATTAGGGTCTCTTTGCTCAGAGGCTCCTTACCTGGTGTTCTCAGACCCCAAGGGGTTCATCTGTGGGCTTTTAACCCTCTGAAAAGACATGCAATTTTATGTGCCTGTGGTTCTATGCATGCTTTTTGGCAGAGTCTGGGGCTTTCTTTGGATTTGCAAATGGTTTGGGACCCCCAAATCCTCACATGTGGCATGGTCTCAGGAGTTGAGATGCCTCCTGAAGTTGTAGCCTTTGGTTTGTTCTCAGTTGGGTCCCAGCTCCTGGAGTGGGGCTTGGTGCATAGCTGGTGCTCATTGTATGAGTGTATGCTGAGTCACTTCAGTCATGTCTGACTCTTTGCGACCCTATGGACCATAGCCCGTCAGGCTCCTCAGTCTATAGGATTCTCTAGACAAGAATACTAGAGTGGGTTGCTGTGCCCTTCTCCAGGGGATCTTCCTGACCCAGGTATTGAACCTGTGTCTCTTACATCTCCTGCATCACAGGCAGATTCTTTACCACTAGTGCTGCCTGGGAAGCCCCATTCATTGTATGTGTATGGGTTGAATGATTCATTAAGTGAAGGAAAAACACGGCTACACCAGGACTTGAACCCAGTCTGCTCAGACCCCAGTGCATTCTGCCCTGCAGCCTCCTAAAGGAAAGAGGCTACTTGCTTTTCCAGGAAGGCTGGGCTGGAGGCTGGGCACAGAAGGGGAAGGAAAAGGCTAAATACACTGAAGACTCAACTTGTGACTCACAGGCCCAAATCGCTGCAAAAGAAATCTCAAAGCAATAACCAAAGCAAAGACTGCCAGAGGAAAGGCAAATTGGATGTTCCGAGGCGCTCTCTCTGGGCTGTTATCTCTGTGCCTACGGAGAGTCCCAGCTCTGGCCAGCCCTGGATGCTGGTGGGCAGGGATGTAGAGCAAAGTGCTTCTGAGGTGACTGTGGCAGGAAGCAGCTGTCTCAGGCTGGCTCTGGCTCTGGCTCTGGTGAGCAGAACATGAGCCAGGCTGCCGCCACGTCCGGTTTCAGAAGTACTGCCAGGGGCTGCTGTGGGCACTGAAGGAGGAGGTCCCCTGAAGGGACAGAGGCCCTGGACCGAGGGTCAGAGGGCCTGGGCTCTGGGCCTGACTCTGGCTCTTGGTCAGCCTTGGATAACCGGCTTCCCCTCTCGATTTCAAGTCTCTCCCTCCCTCCCTCTCTCCCTTTCTGTAGAAGGGTTTGCAGTGTTTGTTTTTATTCTTCCCAGGGCTTGTTGGGGGAGGTGATTAGGATTTGTGGCTGAGTTTTTACCAACTACAAAATACAGAAGCACTTGGGGAATCAGGGCCCCAGCTGAATGAGCTGGGCAGGCATCCTCCTGCCTGGGGCCTGGGTCAGTGTGCTCATGTTGTGTAGTCTAGCTAGTCAAGCAGATTCTCCTGCTGAGCAAGGGCTCCTGCAGAATGCATGGGGTCAAAGTTGCCTGGAGCCTGGGAGTGCATGGAGGGGCCTCGGAGAGGATGTGGCACTGTTGTGGTAGACTCATCGGCTACTCGGGTGAATGTGAGGAGAGCCATTGGTTGGGAAAATTGAGGAAGGAGGAGCTGGGGCCCCATCTGTGTCCTAAGCTGATGGTTTGGCCCTTTTCAGAGGATAAGAGTCAGTTATTAGAGCCACTTAATTCCAAGATACTGAGCTGGGCAGGACAGGCTCAGCCCACTCCCAATGGCAGAGCAGGTGCTGGCTTTTCTTGAGGGCAAACATGGCCAGTGGCCCCTCCCAGAGTTATGGGGGTGGGGGTGTGTTCAAGTTCATAGAAAGATTTGTGTTCAAAGTAGTTGCAGATTTCCTGATTAGAATCCCGGATGGGAGATGAGTGATTCTCAGCATTTCCAGCACTCCTGTGGTTTGGTGTAGATTGAAGGACACTGCAAATAGTGCTCCTGGACCCAAAGGCCATTTGCAAGGGAGTGGGCAAAACTGACAGGAACAGGGTGAGACCCTGTTGGGTTGGAGGTTTAGTGCCACCCTGCTCAGAAGCAGAAGCAATGGACATTGTGGTTGTCTTGTCAGTATCAACCCATACTCTTCCTGGTCTAGCAGCCTCATGGTTTGAGTGGCCCTAATTGGTCCAAATCAGTCAGAGAAATCCCACTCCCTCCTTGCTGGAAAGATAGATGGAGAGGTGGTCCAATTAGAACAAAGTTCAGTGGTTTAAGAAATGTCATCCTTTTCCCCTCTGGGTGTGAAAAGTCAAGCACAGAGTCCTGGTTGCTAATGGCAGCCCTTTTGTGACCATGAGGGAAACTGATCTGAAGACAAAATTAGCACATGGAGGGGAGCTAAGTAAGAGGGTCACAAAGAAATGGAGCCAGACTTTCTGGAGATGTGAGTCCATAAGTATTCTTTATCATTCAGATCAAGTTGAGTTGGCTTTTCTGTTTTGTTTTGTTTTTTTAATTGAAGTATATTTGATTTACAATGTTGTGATTATTTCAGTTGTGAATCACAGCAAAGTGATCCAGTTGGCTTTTCTGATTCTTGTGTTGAGTGCTTTCCAACTGACTATTGGTTTCTCAGGTCCTCTCAAACCTAGAAGTTAATGAGTTGGTTTTATTTTTTTATGTCCTGAGGCTAGATCACAGAGCAGGTAGAAATGAACATTTGGGGCTAATGTTCTCTTTAGACACCCAGACTTTGTGTTGGAGACTACAGTGCTGGAAGCTGATCTGAGCTGGTACCTCTTTGACCAGGTCATCTAAGATCCCTTTACAATCATGGAGAGGCTCTCTGCATGGTTGGGACACTTTGGTCTAGAGAACTTTCTATGTTGTGGTTGGTTTGTTGATGGTTGAAGATGGTCCAGATCTAGAAGAATACAACCTGAAAATCGAGGTTTTTTGTTTAAATGGTTTGTGCATAGGAAACTATTAGTGAATTGTGAAAAGATCTCTTCTAAGTTGTGTTCTTACCTCCCAGAGTCAATTATCTGTAAGTCTTAGAGCTCACTCTGGTACTTAAAATTGTACAGTTCCTAAGCCCATATGTCAGGGGAAGCCAAACAAACAAGCTTCCATTTTACAAATCCTCAGACGTTTGCACAAAAGCTCCCTTAACTGTCTCTGACAGCAAGAAAATTAATAGAGGCAGCTGACAATGTGTAAAATGATCATGTGTGTCGAGGTCTCAGAGGATAACATAATGTCTTCACTAGAAACGATTGGTGTGATGTGGACTAGTAGCGCAGGAGATGGATGGCTATAAAGCCTGCCATGGGTTAAATGCTGTCATTACTGGCTCTTTCATTCAGGAAATAGTGCTCAAGGACCTGCAGCCCATGTAACACTGGGCTGGTACCCAGAATCCACATGTGCTAGATGATGTTAAAGGTGGGGAAGAGCATCCCTTGACCTTGAGGGGCTGTCCTGTCAAACCAGGAAGAGAAGGCACTTATATCTGCCAGCCAGGGTGCATTTTGCAGATATGTACGTTCTCAGAAGTCTGAAAGAAGGAAACAATGGTTGGTATCTAGGCTTTCTCAGGGGAAATGGGGCTTGAATTAGACTTCAAAGGAATTGAGGAAATTATTATTTGGCCTGGAATTATGTATTATTGAATGAACCTTGAAGCAGCCATTCATTGTCTAGGGCTTACAGATTTTATTTACCAAGAATGTTAGAAAAAATTTATTATAACAAGAATTGGCCTGCCCTGTATTTGTCCTATATTTAAAACATGTAATTTTTCAAAGTAACAGCAGAGAACATGAAATTTAAATGTAGGTTTCTTTATAAAGTCTTGGAAATGACTTTTCTTCCTGGACGGAATTGGACTATTGACTGTGTTAGGTTTGGTGGTGATTGAGCAAATAGTATTTTCTATTTGATCTTATTATATTTTAATCACATTGCAAGAAGTGTCAGAATAGTACAAAATGAGAAACTTCACAAGCTCATATTTCATTATGAAGTTGGTTTGTACAGAGCTTTGGAAAGGACCTCAATTGCATTGATTTGCTGCGGTGATCAATTATGGCTCAGCTTTAACGGGCTGGAGCTGGTGAGCCAAGAGCTTCCGCCATGCTGAGACTGAAGGTCACTTCCCCACACTCCTCCACCTGGAGCTGGCTGCTCTGTTCACTGTTCTATGGCGTGACTTGAATCTGGAGGTCAGTGGATGAAGTGCCGCTCACTGTGGCCCAGGTTCACTAGCACATGAAGCCATCGTGGCTGAACAAATATTGCCTGTGGGCTGAATCAGGTTTTGAGATATTCATTTTTCCTGTCTACCCCTCACCCTCCTGCTTCCCTTTCAAGCAGGTAGCAGGGTTGGGGTTTCATTGCCTTGGTGGAATTGCATGGCCAGGCTGTAGGCAGAAATTGCCTGCTTGACTTGTTGGCTTTTATTTTCTGCAAGCTCAAGCCTGCGGTGTAGGATGGGATTTTAGGAAAAAGGCAGAATGCGTGGGAAGAGCAAGAGGTAGAGACTTCTGTCCATCTCTCTTAAGTGGAGATGCCCTGTCTGGGCACCTGAGGGTGGGTGACAAGTCCTGGACAGGATGCATCCCCAGAAATGGAGCTGCAGCCCCAGGGTCCCACAACCCTGTGTGATGGTATGGAGACTGTGGAGAGTTGCCATTCATCGGACAGAGGAGGTGATGAAATTCAGTGGCCAGTCAGCGATTCTAGAAAGTAGACTCTACCCCTTTCTGGGACCTACATAATTCTCGTGGGTCAGGGAGAATAGGAACTGCAGGATGACCTCATGGACCCTTGATGTCCAGTGACTCTGTGGCTACCACTCACCACTTGAAGGGGCCGGTGGCCAAGGTTGACCATTGATGTCCTTGTTTCAACCTCTCTGGGGGTTTGGCAACTTCTCAGGAAGTATCCATGGCAAGCCTCTCTGCCTGCCTCTGCTGGCCCCCCACAGTCTCCAGGAACAGCCCCTCTCCCCTAGCCCCTCTCCCTTTGTCTTTCTGAGAGGCCCAGGGAGGCTGGGTTAGGGATGGAGGGGGAATTGGAGAGAAAGTACTCAGTCTGTCTATTTCTTCCGTAGCAGCCAAGACCAAAACACATCTTTGCATTTAATGTTACTTTTTCTGCCATGCTTATTAAACAGAGAGACACAACAGAGAACACAAAAATCATACCCTCCAGCCCATCTAAAGAAGAAGGTAGAACAATCTAGTGTTGCAACTGTGAACTAGTTCAGGCTAGTGGTTCGTGGGACATCCAACAGTGTTGAGTATCACTGTGTTTCCCTCAAAAATTAAAAATATTCTGTGACTTCCTATGAGTTTGCTACAGTGCCTGGTGGTGTCTTGGTGCCCAGTTTAAGAAACAGATCACCAGCCCAGGCTGGATGCATGAGACAAGTGCTCAGGCCTGGTGCACTGGGAAGACCCAGAGGAATCGGGTGGAGAGGAAGGTGGGAGGGGGGATCGGAATGGGGAATACATGTAAATCCATGGCTGATTCATATCAATGTATGACAAAAACCATATGTTTTTGTATGTATGTAAAGTAATTAGCCTCCAACTAATAAAAATAAATGGAAATAAAAAAAGAATCATACTGATAGGATTCCATTGTATATAAGTTTTATATATTGTTTGAAACCTTGACTAATTGCATTGTACTATATTGGTATATGGGCTTCCCAAGTGTCTCAGTGGTAAAGAATCTACCCACCAATGCAGAAGCTATAGGAACTGCAGGAGTCACAGGTTCTATCCCTGGGTCCCCTGGAGAAAGAAGTGACAACTCACTCCAGTATTCTTACTGGGTTAATTCCATGGACAGAGGAGCCTGGCAGCTATAGGCCACAGGGTCACAAAGAGTCAGACATGACTGAGCAACTGGGCACACATGCATATTTGTATATACCTCATGTTATTGGACCCTAATGTTGGACTTCAATAGCATCAATAAGTTATCTCTGTTTTAAACACTGTTATCATAAAGAGCTTTGTAGGGTTAATCTTTGAGCACATTTCTGATTTTTTTGTAGGATAAATTCCTAGAGTGGAATGGCTTGGTCGAGAGTTGTGGCATGTTTGGGCCTGTTGGTGTGTGAATCACCACCTTTCTCTGAAAAGGTTGTACCAATTGGTACTCACACTTATGTATGGACCCATTTTCCATATCATCATTCTTTTAAATCCTTGATAGTCTGATGGCATCTGCTTGGTTAATTTGCATTTCTTTGGTTATTAGCAAGTCTGAACTTTTTCATATGTATATTAGTCTTTTTCGAATTTCCTGTTTATAACTTTTGCTCATTTTCCTCTTGGAGTGTGTGATGATTTTAAAATATGCCTGCACATCCTTTGTCACGCTTTTTTCAAAAGATGGAGCCTAAATCTCAGCCACTTGAATGTGGGCTGGACATAGTGATCCACCTCGAAAGGCTGGAATGTGGCAGAAGTGATGATGTCTGTCTTCCAAGGCTTGACATGAAAAGCCATTGCAGTTTTCACTCTCTGAGATGGTTTGCTCCAGGGGAAGTCAGTGGCTATGTTGTAAGGATACTCAAGCAGTTCGTGTAGATGTAGTAAAGCTGCGTGGAGAGGAACTGAGGTCTCTTACCAATAGACGGCACCATCTTGCCAGGTGTGAATGAGTCACCTTAAAAGTGGATCTCCCAGCTCCAGCCATGTCTTCAGATGACTGCAGCCTTGGCTGACACTTAACTGCAATCTCATGGAAGAGGAGGTTAGCTAAGGCCCCAAAGGTGGAGAACAAAATCTTATCTGACAAGTACTTCACATTCTTAAGCGAAGGGTTAGATCTGTGCTGTCCCATATGGTAGCCCCCAGCCGTATGTGGCTATGGAGAACTGGACATGGCTAGTCCAAACTGATCAATTACCCATTGAAATGATAACATCGTAGCTGTATTGGGTTAAATAAAATAAATCCAACAATAAGTCTAGTAATATGTGGTGTATATTAATACATATTTTTACTTGATTGTTGATAAGACTACCTTAAAAGTAACTAAAAGTTGATGAACTCAGTGATACATTGATTCTCAGCCTACTTGGGTTAAATTCTTTGAATCTCAACTCCCTGTCTGTAAAAATGGGCGTAGTAATAGTACTTGCCCCAGTGGGTGGGTTATCAGGATGAAATCAGACAATCTAAGTGCCGGGTTCAGTGCAGTACTTGATACATGGTATGTGTGTTAGTCACTCAGTCGTGTCCAATTCTTTGCAACCCCATGGCCTGTAGCCTGCCAGGCTCCTCTGTCCATGAAATTCTCCAGGCAAGAATACTGGAGTGGGTTGTCATTTCCTTCTCCAGGGTATCTTCCCAACCCAGGGATCGAAACTGGGCAATACTTGGTGAGCACATCAAAAATATTAGCTGCTACTCTTTTCACTAATAATCAAAGGAGGAAATAACTGAAGCATTACCTCTCCTGACTTCCTTGACTCAGAGAAACCAAACTGTGTGTGGAGAGGATGTGCATACAATACCCTAATGAATTGTTTTACCAGCTCTGACAGAGCCCTGGGCTTCCCTCAATCCATAGCAGTGAGGTTTGACTGCCTTTCAGACGTGTCAAGCCTTTGGATTTGAAATCCCTTGTATGCTGTACAAATTAGTTAGCTTTATTTTACACTGTATACATGTGGAGTTACCACCTCTTGACTTCAACATTCAAATTTATGTGAAAATCATGCAAATGCTGCTTCTCTGAATCGACTAGAGCCTCGGGTGTCTGTCTGAGGTCTGCGCTGCCTCACACGCCAAGCTTGGCAAAGGCTGAGGTACCCCAATCCTCCTCCCCCAGGTTCTGTGCCCTCACCAAGGGTGGGACCCCTGGGCTCAGCAAACTGATGATGCTGAATTAGCTCAGTTACTGCACCTTTTCCTATTTTCTCTGAGTCTAGTGAAGGATGCAGAGATGGAGAACATAGATACCCCACTCTAAAGAGAGGGATTAGGCCTGCACTGCCCAGCAAGGTAGCCACTGGTCATAGAGTTACTGAACATGGATGTGGAGAGTCCAAACTGAGAGGCTCTCTAAGTATAAAATACACATTGGACTCCTGAGACTTGGTATGAAAAAAATGAGTGTAAATATCCCATTAATACATTTTTATATTGACTACACATTGAAATGATGATATTTTAGCCATACTGGTTTAAATAAAGTACACTATTAAATTTAACATCATCTGTTTCTTTTTACTTTTTTTAATGTGGCTACTAGAAAATTGAAAATCACACAAGAGGCTCACATTATACTTCTTGCAGACAGTGCCAGGTTAGACCATCTCTGCAGGTCTTGTCAAAGAGGGGGTTGTGTGGGGTGGGGGCTGGAGATTCCAGAGTTCACTGGGGCATTTGCCCAGGATTCCTGTGGATTTGAAGAGCCAGGTGGGGCCCCCATCAGGAGAAGAGATCAGACAAGGGTGGAAACCTGAGAAAGACCCCACCTAAGAGCACTGTCTGGGAGGCGTGAGCTGAGTGCTCAGCACACAGGTAGACTTCCAGAAACTGCTTGCTGAGGCAGACAGCGGCAGTGGGATGGGGAAGGGGGAGGCCCCCAGAAAAAGACGCAGCATTTAGGACTTGCTTCATCCAGAGAGGGCAACTGACATATTATAACCCTATGTTTTCGGCCTCTAATGTACACTCCCTTGCCTTGACCTCCATCTTGGAGGGCCAGATGCTCAGAGTTCGGGGGAAGTGGAAAGGAGACAGGGTACAGAGAAGGCCCTGGCAACCCCTCTTACATGATAGCTGGAGCTAGGAGAAGGGAGACCTTGGCTGAATTGAGAGTTTGGTTATTACACTGGGTTTTTTTGTGTGTGTGTGTGTTTTATAAACCCACCAAAAAGAGACCCACACTTATTACCCTGTGATATCTTTTTAACCTGGCAGCTGGAGTGACCCTATTAATATGTGGGTTGAATCAGGTCCCTCCTCTGCTCTGACTCCTCCAGGGCCTTGCTCTCACTGGGGTTAAAGGTCACAGTCCTCTAATAGTCTCCGGGGTTCTCCTGAGCCACCCCTCCCGACCCTTCTGCGCCACGTCCCCCACTGCCATCCCTTCCCCCAACTCCTGCCACAAGGGACTTCCTGCTGCACCTAGAAGCTCGCATCTGCTTCTCCTTCTGCCCCAAACAACCCGACCCCGGGTGTCTGCGCAGCTCACCCCTTTCCTCTTCCGTTATTCTCAGCTGCCTGCTCCTTCCTATCATGCTTAGTGTTTTACTGTGACTTG
Organism: Cervus canadensis; assembly: GCF_019320065.1. Classification (NCBI taxonomy): domain Eukaryota; kingdom Metazoa; phylum Chordata; class Mammalia; order Artiodactyla; family Cervidae; genus Cervus; species Cervus canadensis. The sequence continues at coordinate 63,212,341 of NC_057389.1, forward strand.
TGGGTCTATCCCCCCAGAACATAAACTCTCTGAGGGCAGTGAGGCTGTTTTTGTTGTGTTGTGTTCTGCTGCCTGTTCTGTTCATTGATATATGGATGCAGCATGGGTCCTGGCAGGTGTTCAACAATATTTGTGGAGGGAGTGAATTAAAGGAACCAAATAGCTGTGCAATTTGCCAGAGGTTTCCCCCAGGTCAGGGAAGGGGGACCCAACACAGAGATGATTGAAGGAAACAATTGTGAGAAAGAATAAGGTTGCTTTCTACTTGTGCCCTACTGGGTGAGCTGCCCCTCCTGGGGCCCACAGCATCGCGGAAGGGAGTCTCCGCTCTGAAGGTGTTGGTGGCACAATCAACATGTAAAGCACAAGTGCTGTGACCAGTGGGGAAGGCTGCTTTGGGCAGTGATGTGGAGAAGAAGCAAATAGAAGCCCAGTAGGCAGAAAAAAGAGCACACAGTTTAGACAGGGATTTGAGGTGTGCTCAAATAGGGGATGCAGTCTGGATTGTGTGAACAGGGGGAGGAAAGGGCCTGAGGGTCTGATGCAAGGGCTACTCATTTTCTGTCGTTTTGAGTTCAGGGCCATTTCTGGCTCTAAAGAGCCGGTGGGGTACATAACAAGGGTATCCAGGGTTTAGCAGGTAGAGAGACAAGTTCAGTGGCGCTGCTTTTGTCCCAGGACCAGCTCTTGGTCGTTAGAATATTTAGAGGGAATAAGAATTATATTTACAGTCAACTGGAGCAGAGGGGGGCTGCTAAGCCGGTGACAGCCTCCATCTTCAGGAGTAAAGACCTGCAATCACAGTTAAGCACGGCAGAGGGGTCCTCCTGTGGGACATGGTGGGATGTTTTCACTCACTTTGGCAGATGACTCGTGGACTTGGTGCACCAGTGAGTCTGACTTTTGATAACCAAGGTCTGGTAGCCATCACCTCTTACTGGCCCAGGCTGTAGGTAATGGGCTCTTTCTTGTATTCACATTCTTATTGGTGGCAGACATCCCAAAACCTTAGTAGCTTATTCATTGCATTTGCAGATTCCAGTATATATGATGGCACATTCTCTATGTGGACCTATGGCCAAGGGAAGGTAGGGGGAGAGTGGGGCTGTGTATTGGTCAGTTATTGTCATGAGAATGCTTTATAACAACCTCCCCCCAAACTGAGTGCTTGGCAATGACAGGGGCACTCAGGCTCAGGAATCTTCCAGTTGAATGCGGTTAAGCACATAGGCCCCACAAGGCAGGGCAGGGGCCGCGGGCACTTGGGTATGGGTTGGATTCAGGTCTAGTCCAGGCATGTTCTTCCTGGGACCCAGGCTCCAGGGGCATCAACCAGCTGGGCTGGGCTCTTTTCCTAGTGGGTTACCAGAGCCCATGAGCCCACTTGAACCACTTCTGCATATTTAAGGCCTCTGTGTACCTCACTTCTGCTAACCTTCCACTGGGTAAAGTAAGTCACATTACCAAGCCCAATACCCATGGGACAGGGCTGCATACTCTGCCCCTAGTGGAGGGGGTGGAAATGAGTAGCCAAATTCTCACGGGCTGTATGTAGCTCAGAGAAAAGTATCACAGAGTTTAGAGGTGGGGGTTTGGCCTCAGGCTTAGCCAATGTCTTTATCAGAGAATGTGGTAGGCTGAATATGGCCTCCCAAAGTGGCCTTGCCCTAATCCCTGGAACTTGTGAATATGCCACTTCACATGGTAAAGGGGAATTTGCAGATATGATTAGGGATCTTAAGATGGGGGAGATACTATCCTGGATAAGCTGGGTGGGTTTGCTATAATCACAAGGACTCCTACAAGAGGGAAGCAGGAGGAGTAGAAAAAAGAGGTTATATTACTCCAGAGCAGAGTGAGAGAGAGAAGTAACCGTGCCAATGTCTTTGAAGGCAGAGGAGGGGGACGCTAGCCGAGGACTGCAGGCAGGCTCTAGAAGCTGGCAGGAAGACTTACTTTCCCCTGGAGCCTCCTGAAGCAACCAGTTCTGCTGATACCTTGATTTCAGCTCTGTAGGGTGCATTCTTTTGATCTCCACAACTGTTAAGAGAATAAATTTGTGTAGCTTAAACCACTGAGTTTGTGGCAAATTTTTGTATTTCAGGAAATTTTAACAGACTCCAAGCCTTGAATATTACCAAAAAAATTCCTGAAGGTGGAGCAATAGAGATGATATCATATCTAGCGATATGGGCTTCTCTGGTGGCTCAGAGGGTCAATAATCCACCTGCAACATGGGAGACACTGGGTTCGATCCCTGGGTTGGGAAGATCCCTTGGAGGAGAGCATCGAAACTCACCTCAGTATTCTTGCTTGGAGAATCCCCATGGACAGAGGTGCCTGGCGGGTTACAGTCCATGGGGTCACAAGGAGCTGGACATGACTGAGTGACTAAGCACAGCACATTTGGTGATATATGAAGGGTGAGGGGCTTGGCATGTTCTCCCAAGTCACACCACCCAGGGGCACTGTCCTGCTCCTGTCTGCATCTTGCCTCCTCCTGCTGCAGATGTGGAATATTGTAGTCTCTCAAGGACCGTTGGTCAATCAGCTCTGCTCTGTTCATGATGAGTGGCCGTATTTTCCCTTCTCATTGGTGGCATGAGCTTAATACCTTATTAGCTTATGAATTCTACCAGTATTTCTATTCCAATGCTTTACCAATTATATATATACCTGGAGGTAATGTTGAATGCAATCAGTCTTATCTATGGGGGAGTGTGAGTAAAGCAAGGAGGACCACTTGGGCTTATGTCTCAAGAGGCACTGTGTTCTACTTGACCATCTCCCAACCACATATGCTAAGGAATTGTAAAATCCAAGACATTATGGGTTCTTCTTACTTCATTCTTCTTCCTTCCTAGTTGGGATGATGTAGTCATATCTGTCTTTTGAAAGCTGGTTAACTCATGGCTGTGTTAAGGTTGAACTGGAATAAGTCAAGTGGACCAAGAAGGAAGCTGGCACATCAGTCTAGGAAGTGATGAGAACTTCATCACAGTGAAAGTCAGGAACTATTTGGAAGTAGAATGGTCAGGACCAAATGAGTTTGGTTTTAAACCCTCTGAGTTTGAGGGATGTGGTGGATACTGCCCAGCTCCCTTTGTCAGGACTGAGGCCCTCATTCCCCCAGCTGGCCTGGGTACAGGTGGATAATGAATCATAGCTACATCCCTTCAAGGAACTTTCTGTGGCCCAAAGGAGCTGCATTGCCCTGGAAGCCATGGAAACTTGGGAAGAAATGGTTATCAGGAGAAAGTGGTAGGCAGAGAAGGCAATGTTGAGAGTTTCTGTTGGATTTGGCCACACAGAAGTCATTGGTGACTTCAGCACCAGAAGTATGAGGAAGGGCAAGTTATGGGTTGCAGTGGCATGAGGAGGCATGAGGAGGCATGTGGCATGCAGTGGCATGAGGCAATGAGGAGGAACTGGAGCTGGGTCCTGAAGGAAAGGTAGACTGGGGCATGGGAGTACCTGCCACAAAGAGGGACTGATGTAAGTGAAGGGACCCATGCTGGAGAAGACATCTGGTTTGACTGGAGGGTGAGAAGGTCAGAGGGGTGGTTGGAAAAGCAGATGGTGCTGGGGCATGGCTATCTTAAAGTGTAGGCTATGGAGAGCAGAATCAACCGGACTGTCTCTACATGTGTATGGGTTCCACTGGGTTCAGGATACTGCCCTCTAGTGGACACTGGGCATTATTGCCCCAGAGTGGGGACTTGGCCAATCCCATGGCTGTTTTCAAGGTGTGTGCTATGAATGCAAATGTAATGAGTTCTCTGAAGGCAGTTCCATTAAGCCAGTTCAACCCCTTGCTCAGTTTCCTAGCCTGTCTAGTAAACTTGTTTCTAATACTTTTGTTTTAATTTTACTAAAATTATTTTCAAAGGATTTAATTTTGTTTTGTGTAAATTTTACCAGAGGAATTTAATACATTTATCAAATTGTATCCATTATAACTTCTAACATTATGGATTTCTTTTTGTGACCATTGCTTCTATCAAATCCAATTTTCCTGGACAAATATTTGCAGACCTAAATTTTACCAAGACAATTTGATATATGTGTGTGTGTGTGTGTGTGTGTGTGTGTGTATAAATTCTAACAAATTGCACTGTGTGAAATTTTAACCATTCTCCATTCTATTTTGAGGAGATGATTCCTTATAATAAAATTCATTATGACTCAGATAAAAGATTGATAGTTTGTATTTATTTCTTTACTAATTTATTACAAAATTATGAGTAGACAGTAAGATGGTTCTGGTTTGCTCTCTGTCCAGGACTGGTTGATTGAATTATGAATCTAATTCTTCTGTTCCTGATTACTTTGTGTGCTGTGTATGAATGATTGTCTCAGTTGGCGGCACCTGATGGGACTGGGGTATCCCCAAGGTCAGTGAAAGCAAGTGGTGGGATTTCCCTCAGTTCTATGACTGCTCCCAACAGAGCACTCATTCTGTGCTGTCTTTGTGCTAACACTTTACAGACATTATCTTATCTTATCAAATTCTCCTTTCTTACCCCATTTTACAGAGGTGCAAACTTAAGCCTGGAGAAATTAAGGCATAAGATTGGAGCTAGAACCCAGGTTTGTTTGAATCCAAAGACCACAGCTAAAGCCATCGAGTGATACAGTATTTCACTGTACCTGTGTGCTCAACAGACACCACTCACTGCCCAGTGCGACTTGGGGTGGGGGAGAGGCTGGCCAGTTATGGTCATAGAAAGTGTGGTCCAGACCTTGCCCATCATTACACATACACTACAAATGTGGAAGCAAAGGCCCTGAGGAGAGAATAAGCCCAGAGTCAAATAGTTACTGGGGAGCACAGCTGGCTACAGTCCAGGTTTCCAGCCCCCGTGTCAACTTCTCGGGGGGGTCACCCCTCAGCTTCACTCAAGCTGCCTGTACAAGTGTCTTCACATCTCCCCCAACTCACTGGGCGGCCAGTTTGCAAGGGGAGCTAGGCAGTGTGAGTTGTCTGAGAGGGGACTCTTTGATCCCAATTTCCTTTATTTCAGGGAAGTTTGGAGAAAATGCCCCAGTTCTGGGGACTGTTAAGTCACTGCTAGAAATGGCCATGTCTGTGGGTGCCTCCTGTCCATCCTCAGTCCTTCGGGCCCTTGGCAGGGTCTATTTCCCCCATTAGAAGGTTCTGTGTGGGACCTCCAGACCTCTGGCCCTATTCTTGGGGCACTGAGCAGGGGGCAGAGGGTCGGACTGCCTCTATAGTTTGTGGGACTCAAAACACAGGCACCATTTTCTGACTCCATCGTGAACAGTGCACTGAAGTCTTCCAGTCCTGGAATGACTGCAAAGAAGGATTTTTCTTTGTCTTATGATAACAGATTTACTTTTTCTGATTTTATAAAGAATGCTGGTTCATTGTGGTGCAGTTTTCCTTTAAAGGGGTCATTTTTATAATAATAATAATAGAATTATAATAGTATGAGAATTAGAACAAGGTCCTTTTGTCCCCCTCCTCTTTCTTGAAAGCCTGCATTCACACAAAGAAAGGAAGTATAGGGTTCCGAGCGCGAGAAAATAACTAGACACTTGACCTAGTTAGAAGCCGAGTGGCTGGTAGCAGGTTAGGGTGAAATTTGGGGGATCTGTGCTGGCAGTACTGCCCCTCACACCCCTCTGTCCCCCACCATCCCTGCACCATGACAAATAGTCACAATTGCACATGCATAGGAAGAGGACTTTCCCAATTCTGCATCTCAGATATTTCCCACTAATGCTGGGAAAGAAAGTCTGTGAGGCGAGAAGGAAATGTCGGGGGGAGGTTACTGGGGAAACTGGTCGGGGGGTTCTCTCCTTTCCAGCTCTCCTGTGGTCCCAGGAGTCTGACCAGGGGTTCACCATAAGGTGATGACTTTGCTCTTTGAAGCTGGAGATACTCCTACTTTTTCTAATATTCTACACCAATGAGGACAATATCCAAAGATCCTGTTCTGATGGAACATTTTTAGCAGTTAGGCAAACACAAACTCTGGGGCTTCTTTGTCAGTCTGCCTTCTTTGTTGTCTTCTCTGGGGCCACTGTGGACTTCTCCTTGGCTTAATATCTCAGAGGGGTGGTCTCAGGGGTGTGCCTCGGAGGGTGAGATGCTCAAGATGACTGCCAGTATTGGGCACCCCTTGCCAGCCGGAGCCCCAGCCTCTGTTGGTGGCTGCGATGTGGAGCAAGTCCGACGTGGCTGACCCACCAGTGGATCTCTTTATTTGACTCCATTAGCAACTCATCTATCAGACTTTGTGAGATAAAGATTCCAAAAGCCACCTGTGACTCCAAATAGCTTTCTGCAGAAACAGTTGGTCTGTGGCCCTCTCTCAGATAGTTTTGGGCAGAGAAAGAAGAAATGGCCATGGCATCACCCAAAGGCATTTGGTAGCAGGACTACTTATTCTAGGTGCAATTTATTTTGCCCAGCACCTCTCAGTCAATAATTCCAGTTTGTCAATGATTATCCTTGCTTCCTCCCCTTCCGTCTGCCACTGGAGCTGGTGGCTGTCCCGACAGCCGCCCCACAGAACGTGGGAGCATCTGTCTCTCTAATGACTGGCTGTGGCAACCTCAGCTGTTCAATATGGTGAGATGAAGAAAACATTTAATTTCTACGATATGGGGCACTCCAAAGCCAGATTTGACAACCGTTCCACTGAACACTACTAGTATTTCACAATTTCCTTAGATAACAAGAAGCAGCAGTTCTAACTCCCAGAGGAATATATTTACAAGATGCGAAGTTGATAACTAGGCTTCTAGAATGACAAATGGTTTTGGAATACACTGTGTATTGACTCTGATGAATGTGTGCTGCCTCCTGGGACAGGGGATTCTTCCAAAGTGTCTTGTCCTTAGCCTGAAGGGCCTGGAGAAGTCATAGAGAAAAGCTGGGGCCTGAGGTCTGCATCCGGGGGCCGTCTTGGAGTCTGAGAGAGAGTTCTTTGGGGTGAGCACCTCTGGGACAGGTGCGAGTGGCAGGTGAAGTCTCCAAGGGAGGGGGATTCCTGAAGGGTGGGGGAAGTCTATGGAAGCCTCACACAAAGGTGGGGTGTACATAGGTGGTGAAGGATGGGAGAGCTTTGGTAAACGGGGAATTGGGAGGGTGAAGACATCTAAATGGTTGCAGTGAAAGTGAGGCATGGTCAGCGGGGACCTGGTGGAGGGGCTGCTCTGTGGGTAGAGAAAGGACAGTGGATGGATTCTCAGGACTGTGGCCTTTTGAGCTTGGCTGGGCTATGTAGGTCCACGGTCGTGTGTGCAAGCAGGACAGGATGTGCCTCCTGCCTCGGCCCTGTGGCTGTGGAGGGTGGGGTCTCAGAGACAAGGACTGACAGCAAGACAACCATTATTGAGGTACACTGGGCCCAAGTCCTTGGGGCTGACTTAGCAGAAGGATCACAAAGGCCAGTTGGCATTCCAGGAGCCTGGGACAGGGAGGCGGCCAGGCTCCTCAGATCCTCCTGAACGTGGAGTCTTTGCTCCTTTTCTAGACTCTTTCTGCCTCATGCTTCTCCCCGCTCATGGGTCATGACCTGGCTCCAGAGAAGCATGGCTGCCCTCACCTGCCTGTGGTGCTCAGCGGAGGGAGCACATGGGGGCTGAAATCGAATCTGCACTGGGATACTACCTGTGTGCCCCAGGGGCTGTGATGGGAGGGAGGGAAAGCCCGAGTTAGGAAGTCTCCTTCCACTTCATGAAACCACAGACATCCTCAGAGACTGGAGCAGCAACCATGGGCCCAGAAATTGTACAGTGATTCTCCAAGAAAGCATCGTCCATCAACATTTTGCTTTAATTCCTGCTGCTTTAGGCTTTTATGAATAATTAATTGGGGGATCAATTTCATGCCCTGGATTTTTTAGGTGATAAGTAGGTCAGACACCTATCAGAAAGGAGGACTTCTAGGGGTCCCTCTGGGTCCTGTTGTCTTCCCATACTGGCCCCTGCTGGCACTGCTTTGTGAAAAGTGCACCAAGCTTCAGCTTGCTTCTTGGCGCAAAATAGGGTTCTATCTCTGCTCCCACCCCTACCTCTCCTCCCACTCCTACCTCTCCTCCCACTCCTCGCAATAATCTTCTGTCAGCTCACCCCATGGTGGAGGGAATCCCTGCAGATCTGGACTGGGAGCCCCCAGAGAGAAGAGGATTTTGTGACCTGTTCCCCTCTGCAGAACACACTTAAGAAGGAGGTGGATTAGATAAGCGTTGTTATGAGATTTTCACCATGCCTCTTGAGCTGTTATAATACAGGCTTAAGTATTTCTATCCTAAACCCTACTCAAGTCATTTCTAAGGTTCAGGGTGACTTAGTGATGATGTGATGATTTTATTTTTGATACTTCTGCCTTGTGACTGAGCTCGGAAGGGTGGCAGGGATCGTGGGAGGGGAGAGCTGGGCTGTCAGATGCACTCTGTAAGGATGGTTCCCAGTGCTGTCCCCTCATCAGCTAAATAGGCTAGTGACTCCTGCTTTATCCCTCCACAGGAGATGGGGTAGGAGGCTTTGGAGAGGACGCAATGTGAACATGAGGGATCAGTATCATACAGGTGGGCCTTACTTTCCACCTGTGGCTGGTATTGCACGTAATAGCTGGACGCTTGAGCAGGTTGTGCACTGCTCAAAGGTGCTCAGCTGAGGGAGCACATGGGGGCTGGAATCAAATCTGCACCGGATACCACCTGTGTGCCCCAGGGGCTGTGTTCACCCCCGGGGGCACATTTTGTCACTCATAGAAAAGAATAGGCTGGTGGTGGCACTGGCTAGGAACCCTCAGGTTGATCTCCAAGCAGGGGTTGGTCACTCAGACATCCACACCGTGTGAATCCCTCTAGGAAAGAGCACTCGCACCTGACTCCATGCCTTCTGGCTTCTCATTTGCCCCCACCTCCAGTTCCTCTCAAGTTCAAGCATCATCGCATGCCTTGAGAGGCTTGGAGTCCAGCCTGTGGCTTCTGTCAGGCAGTGCTGACTGATGAAGATCAGTTCCCCTGACCCACTTATACTCATAAGCATCGTGCCCCGAGGAGGTGCCTCCACCTCTGACCACCATCTCCTGTTGCCCTGAGGCCCAGCCCTGGCATCTACTGTGCTATCCTCATGATGCCTGGGAGTCTGTTCCCACAGTTTCATGTATCTGCTCCTGACCACGGCCTCTGAGCTTGCATCTCCAGCTCTGACTTTGAAGACCTCTCACCCATAGTCTCAGCTTTCTCCCTGCTTCCTTCTACCTGTTCCCAACATGATGCAGTAGGCAGGGCCAGGGGTTGCCCCCCCCCACTTCAAAAGGCCCAGCTGGGTCATGACCTTTGGTCTGTCTATATTTAAGGAGAAACTCTTTGGCCTGACCCTGTTGCCTTCAGCCCAGAGCAAAGGCCCTTTCCATCTCACTGGTCTGTTCAACAAACCGAGTGGCTCATGGGGAGGGGTTGGCTCAATCAGCTATTATCCCCTCTTGTCTTCTATGCATAAACTCCTCCCAAAGACTCTGCAAAGACGGGACAGAAGGCAGAGTTTGGAGGCTCAGAACTTTGTACCTTAGCCATTTAATGGCCCTTGGGACTCCCTACTTGTTACCCACCAATTTGTCTAAAGCCATTCTTTGGCTTCAGTCTGCTAGCAGCCTCATCCTGGCTTCTCCAGACCCCATGCAAAGTCTGAGGTCAGGAAGAAAGGGGAGGAGACAGTCAAGGACACACAGAAATTTCCCAGCAGCTCTTTAGGTGCTAATCAAAACAAAAAGAAAACGAACCCAGATTCATTCTCTAATCACTTAGATCTTATTAGTGCCTAATTACATAATCTATCTTGGTTTACACTCTCTCTTAACCTGTTTTTTAATGGGTGATAATAGAGCTTGAGAGTCTCCTGTTGGACTCATACATCTGGCTGGGGTGGTTGGTGGAGGCAATTTACTGTAAGCATAACTCGGGGAGACCCAGAGGTCTCTGCACAAATGCGCGATTGTTACTAACAGTGGTTGCTTTGTGTTGCGGGATTTGCAATCAGGACTGATCAGCATTGCAATAAATGGTCTCTAAATTACCAGGTGCCACAGCTCCGGTAGAATTGTTGGGTTTGGGTTCTCTAGGGGTAATCCTTTAGCTTCCACCGGTCTGATAAAGCTAGCTAGAGAAATTTGGGAAGGGAAACTTTATGTGTTTATAGACTGAGGTGGGTGGCAAATTTATTTTGCCAAATGTATTGGTCTTACTCTGTGCCTCCAAGTTCTTGGCCTGCTTTCTCTGCTCCAATTGCTGCAAATGTCAGGGGACCCTAGTCCCAAAGGAGACCTGTGAGGGAAGTCTACATTAGGCAATATAAGCATCAGGTAAGGTATAACTGGGCATAGCCATGGACTCCCAGCTATATGCCTTATGGTCAAAGAGAAGCTTCTTATCTATCTTCACAGTGCCCCTAGTGGTCAAAAGAAGTTAACGGAATATTCTTCCATGCCTGTCATGAAGCTTGGGGCTGAGTGATTTTTTATCTGCTCCTTATTCTCTTAGCTGGCTAAGGCAGTTCAGCAATTGGCAATGGTCTGCCATTGTTATTTTCATTTTTCCCATTTTGTTCTTTTTTTTTTTTCTTGATGAAAAAGGAATGTAAATCTTTGCCTATCATAAATGTCATTTTGCAATACCATTTTTCCTTTATGCTGGTTCTTGCTCATTTAGCTTGGAATTAGTGTTTCATCTGGTTACCACTAGCAGTTTGTCTGACTTTTGGGGCCAGAAATGATTTTTTTCTGCCTGGGGAAAAAATGTCACTATATTTGGAAAGTAATTTCCCCAGATTCAGAAGCCAAATTGATTTTATGATTCAGATATTAAATGCTTTTTTTTTTTGCTTTGTAAGTTTCTAATTTTCCTTTAGAAGAAATATATTAATAGCTGTCTGCGTATGCCAGTCTGAAAGGACAGAGCCTTGTAGGTTCATGAACTTACATTTATAATCTCCAGTGGACTAAAAAGAGAGAGAGAAAGAATGGGATTCACACACATGCAAAAGGCCTGCTAGCTAACATATATGCTCTTCAGAATGTTATATATACTGTGCAGTTTGGAATCCATGATTCGAAGGTCTCAAATCCTTTGAAACAAGGAGTGACAAGACAGGCCTCCAGTATACAGCCTTACTGTGAGTGTTTCAAGGATAATGGGGTTGTCTCAACCAAATGGAATCCTTAATATTAATTTTCTTTGCTGTATTTTTTGAGGTGTTAAAAAAAATGTTTTGCGTAATATGTTAGCATTCATTTCTTGGCTTTGAAAACTAATCCTACTTTGAAAGGAGAGTTTTAAATTTGAAATATGAGGCCTGTATAGCAGTGCCTTGAAATCATTAACTGTCCCTTCAATATTAATTGCAGGTATATCCATCATGGAGAACTTTTCATCACTAACATGAGGGGGATGCAAATGCCAAAGCTCCTGGAACCCTCCAGGGCTAATGTTGCCACTCAAAACTTTGTTCTGGAATCGATCTGACCTCAGAAATGGGCTGTACCTACTGACAAAATGACAGTTGGTAGTTTTAACAAAGCTGACGAGTGGCAGTTTTTGCAAATGGAATGGGAATTGGTTTGTAGATGAAGCCACCAAGCAGCGTTGGCTCTGGGCAAGGTTTTCGTGGATGAGTCTGATGAGCCTGAGGGGTCAAAGGGCAGGCCACCTTGGAATCGATGTTTAATTTCACATTTCTGCCAAGGATATGGCTTATTTGCAATGCAGCCCAGCTGCCACAGGCTTGGCCTGCTTGGCAGAGGTAACATTTATATTTGTTTGGGTCTCTGGCTAGAGGAACATTAACCTGAGTATAATATATTAATATACTCTACCTGGATTACAAAATTTTAACCACTTTCCCATATCCTCCCAAGAGCCTTCATGGCTTGTCTTCTTATGTGCTTATCGACTTGTATGTTATTGATTCCCTCTTGGGGCTGGTGACTTTTCACTTTTTGCTCTCATTCAGCAATTTTGCCTGTTAAATTATAATCTGGGTATAAAACATTTTTCAATAAAGCTAAAGCTTGAGGATCATCCAGTTGCAAAGGAAGTTAGATCCATAGAGGACCCTCAGAGTATTTCCACTGAAAGGGCTTTGCCTGTGTTGGGGAGCAAATTCTCTCACTCTACCAAGTGTTCTGGTCATGGCAGAACAGGCTGGAAGTGAAGGTTGTCCTTTTTAGAACTGAGTTTCAGTTCTTACCTGAGCCATCCTGGTGTTTTACAGAATGCCATCTTCCTGGAACAAATGAGGAAGGAGGCCAGAGCTGAGTCTCCATTCCAAAGAACAAACAGCCTCGACCCCATCTGGTTGAACTTCCCTGCCTCCAACTCCCTGCTTGTCTCTTTGCTGGACCAGGAACTTTTCTGTGGTGAGGCAGTCTAGGTATGGGAACATCCGATTCACTTTACTCTTCAATAAATTCAATTTAACAAACACTCATTGAATGCCAGCTCTGTAAAATTACCATGGAAACCCAAGTGGAATCTTTAAAATCCTCTGGGGGAGTTGTTCAGAGTTCCCACATCCATCGACACTTCAGCGAGCAAGGAGGGTGATTCTTGGTCCAGCGCATGCCTGGTAGTATGCTTGCATTCAGCCCAAACGGCAGAAAGGGGAAACAGATGGAGGACAATTTGTAAAGCTGATAATGGGGCTTTTTGTCCCTGGTGGTGTTATGTTGGGCTCCTACGGAAGAGAGGTGAGGAGCCAGGGCTTTGATTTCTGTTGGAGCAAAGAGCTGAGTTCAGTCATCGCCGCCTCTGCTCAGTAGCATCATCGCCCCCATGCTCAGCACTGGGGCAGTACTTACAAAGTGATGTCTCTGTGGCTGGTGACAGCCTCGGCTGTGGATCTTGCAGAGCAGCAGAGGCTGTGGCTTCCTAAGATCAAAGCCTCAATGAAGTGAGGCACTCATCACACAGCAGGAGCAGGGCTTGTCCCTGACACAGGGCTAGAAACCACAGCATCGTTGTCCTGGCGGGGGCTTAGAAGAACCAGGAGGCCCCATGCTGTTTGTTCTTAAGAAGACAGTAGTTCCAACTGTGCTGAGAAAATTTCCAGCTCAGGAAAGGGGAAGATGGGGCTTTGACATTTAAGGTCATTGTCATGATTATAAATCTTTGAGTTACAAGTGACCAAAAAAGAAAGAAGGAAAGAAAAAAGTTAAACCTGCTTAAATTATGGAGGAAATCTGCTGGTACAGTTAGCAGAAAAGTCCAGATGTAAGTTCAAGTGAGGATGAATTTGGGAACTCAGTGATGTCATCAAGGACACAGTTCTTTCCATTTTCTGCTCTATCCTTTGACTGGTTTCCTAGATGGGCCCATGATGGCTACTAGCAGTTCCTAGGGCAGGCTTCTTCCTCCATGTCTGGCAGGAAGTATAAACTTCTTTGCCTTGACTTTCTGGGCAATACTGAGATCTGCCCTGATTGGGTCATTTCCAACTTAGACAGCCCAGAACTCTCTGAGTCTGAACTATGCTTGACACTGTGCTCCTGGGAAAGGGGGATTTTTCTTTTCCTGTTGGTATATTTCTTCCTGCTTTCCAGGTGGCTCAGTGGTAAAGAATCCGCTTGCCAATGTAGGAGATGCAGGAGACGTGAGCTTGATCCCTGGGCCAGGAAGATTCCCTGGAGGAGCATATGGCAACCCACAGATTCTTGCCTGGAAAATCCCATGGACAGAGGAGCCTGGAGGGCTACAGTTCATGGGGTCACAAAGAGTTGGACTTGACTGAGCAACTTTCACTTTCAACTTCTTTCTTAGGAGAGAGAATTCCTTTGATAGGCCTTTGTTTTTCCCCTAAATAAAAGTAATAGTCAAATGGTTTCTTTGCTTATTTGGGGGCATCTGAAATCAGCAAACACATCACATCTAGGGATGAATTTCCAGTGGGTGATGATGGTACACCTCCCAGAGCTGTGTCCTTTCAGCTGGTGGACTCTGATCGCCACTGTGTTTGCCCCATCCCATCATCAATTAGACAGGCTCTCCGCCCCGTTTTGCACAGTGCTCCTCCAGGGACACGGCAGAGCCCACTGGACCTCCAAGTCACAGGGACCAACTGGAAGAGCCAAACCTCCTCCCATTCCTTCCATCCCCAGAGGAGGAAAATTTACTTTTCAGTGACTAATTGTGCCTTTTGTCTGGCTTTACCATCATGATGTCCTTTCTACTCTGTCTCCTTAGGGGCCCCCCCTCTGAGGGTTCAGGGGTTCTCATCATCCAGGCATAACAGGTGCCCCTATAGGTAGGTCTGCTGCTCTGCATGCCCGCTAAGGGCAGTCACATCTGAGATTTCACTCTCCTTCCATCTGTATGGGTATCTTTGTCATCAGCCTTGAGAATAGCTTTTGTTTCCTGATATGTCCCTTTTGCTTGGGGGGCATTGGATTTTCTTCTCTTGTGCTGGCTGTGTTTGCGCTCAGCCACTGTCTGTGTGCCGTCAAGCTCTGGGAGCAGGCGATGGTGTTCTGACAGTGGTTGGGCATGCCCACTCCCAACATCTGCCTGCTCAGCACACTCCACAGGGCAGCCCTGCTTCTTCCTTGGCATCGTGCGGGCCAAGCACCAGGATGATCGACTGCACTTGTGTTCAAATTAATGAGCCGCTTTGTCACCGTGTGGGCCTGCCGGAGGTAAGCGGGGGTGCAGGTGTCCGTGACACTGATGTAGTGACTCCCATGCGCAAAGGCTCTCTGGCAAAGTGCCACGTTCATGTTTCCCTTCTGCAGGGTCCAGAATCAGAAGCTGATGCAGTGTGATCTGTCACGATGTGAAGCTGTTTGTCCTAGAGAGGCGATGTCTCTGGGTGAAGGAGAGTGAGGGCGTCTTCCAAAGATGTCAGAAACCAACTCAGATATGAAGTGTGGCACTGGATGTCTTCTTAAAGACCCAGGCATCTTCTAAACTCCATGTTGTTAGCCCCAGTCATGAGGGCTGGGAGGGAGGTCACATGGGCTCTTTGTGCCATTCTTGGTCAGCTTTGTAAAGATTGGCCAGAGTGACGGGTGTGGGTACCTGAGTTTCATTGTAACAGCCTGAGTCTCAGAATTCCCACCTGGGGAGGGCGGCTCTGTGGTCTCTCTGGCTTTCCAGCTCTTGCATGTGTTACAGGATGTGCCGGCTGGTATTGGTCCCCTGATTTGCCTCCCTTTCTCCAGTGCTCCCATTCTCTGGCTGCCATGTGCTCCAACTTCTCTAGGAGTTTCCCTCTGGCGAATGGGAGCTACTTTGCCCAAGAAGTTTTGGCACCTCAGTCACCCCAGGGGTGAACGACTGACTGACAAGTACAAAAGGTCAGCCCACGCAACTCAAGGTGGGACCGACTTCACGGGGCGGTTGATGGTTTGAGCATGTACTCTGTCTGGGTGAAGCCGGACTCCAGCTGCAGCCACATGCTTGCTTGCCCCTTTCTCTCCCTTGTCCTCACTCCTCCTAATAATATTTGTTGAGTTCAATAAATATTCCTGAGAATATTTGATCAGTAGATCATGTGGACCCAAACCCCTGCCTTAGTTCTTGCTCCTAGGCAATCTAACCTCAGGTACATTGTCACCGACGACCACTGTTGTGTCATCAGTATTGGAATAATGGGTGTGTGTTCTTCATATATTCCAGCCCTCGAGGCCTGTTCTTCTTTGCCTCTCCCAATCTTTTTCCTTTTTTCCTCCTTTGCTGGTTCACATGCCTGCGTGCACTCAGCTACTCACATTTGTCCAACCATCTATTTATCCAGAAACTGACCCTCAGACTCTCTTATATGGTAATAAAAACCAGATTCAAGTTCTGCCCAGATAGAGACTGCTTGGTTCCACCTATCGCTTCTAGGCTGGGCTTCATTTCTGTACCTGTAGAGAATGGGTAAGGCTGGGAAATAGAAGAGTGGGTGTCATTGCTTCCAGCCGAGAAGAATGCCCCTCCAGACATGGGAATTGGCCTGATGGCCCCATAACGACACACATCTAGTACATTCATAGGGCTTGTTTTCACCACTTCACCCTGGGTCACTGCAGAAGTAGGAGGCGGAGTGTTTTTCACTTACAAATGGTGTAGGAAAAATAGAGGCGAATTATCTGGCTGCCGCATGAGTGCTTTATTGATTAAAGAGCACCAATCAAATTAGCTGTCAGAAGAGAATGCAGATGGTACCATGTGGAATAGATTTTCTATATCCTCTAATTGCATTATTTCAATCAGTGGGTGAACATTGCATGGCCTGCGGTGGGATTTGAGGGGTTTGGGGAGAGGGGGTGGGTTGACACACACTGTCTGGGCCAGGCTGAAGATAGGGGTTTGGATGTCATGAGTATTTTCCTATCAAGGTCGAGGCACTAACAACATGGATCTGGATTGCTTTGTGGATTAAAGCAGGTCAGGGCAGGACTTCGAGCATGTGCTTATAGAAGAAGATGTCTCTCCGACCCTTGCAGGTTGGAGGTATGTCAGTCTCCAGTATGAGCAATTGAAACAATTCTCTTCCACCTTTTGAAGGTGGTCTTAATCAACACTTAGGAGCTAAAGTTCTGGTCTAAATCTCAGTTCTGTTCCTTACTAGCTGAGTGACTCTTGGCAGGCTACTCAACCTCTTTAAGCATCAGATTCCTCATTAGTAAAATGGGGCTGGGAGAAGGCAATTGCAACCCGTTCCAGTACTCTTGTCTGGAAAATCCCTTGGGCGGAGGAGCCTGGTAGGCTGCAGGCCATGGGGTTGAGAAGAGTCGGACACGACTGAGCGAACTCGCTTTCATTTTTCACTTTCATGCACTGGAGAAGGAAATGGCAACCCACTCCAGTGTTCTTGCCTGGAGAATCCTGGGGATGGAGGAGCCTGGTGGGCTGCCGTCTATGGGGTTGCACAGAGTTGGACACAACTGATGCGACTTAGCAGCAGCAGCAGCAGCAAAATGGGGCTGATAACTGTACTGTCTTCACGGAGTTATTGTAAGGATCAGAGGGGATCATGTATGCAAAGTGTTCCGCACAGTGCCTGTCACATGGATGGTGCTCAGTAAACATGAGCTCTTTCTCCTGAAGCCATTTACCTTTCCTGAGCACTCTTGGAAATTTTTCTAAATTTTCCAGGCTGGATTGTGGAATGGCTGTTTTAATGATGGAGAGAGACCTAAATGTATGATTTCTGCTCTCTTCAGAAGTTCTTTAAATCGATTTATTAAATTTATATTCTTTTGTGTATTTCTTTATTTCTTAATTCTTCTTTCAACTTGGCTCTTCCTCTGCTTGGGCAAGAGAAACACGTGAACTCTTCCCAAAGACCCAGATGGGTGAAGTGGTGAGTCTCTGCTGGTGGCGGCGTGGTTCTGTAGGAGGTCCTCATCTACCACCCACTCCCCAGGGCCTGCTGGCAGGCTCACTGCCATGCCAATGCAAGATCCACTCAATCACACAACTGCTTGATGTTGAAAAAACACATCAAAGCCTTAATTGGCTTCTCAGACTCCCTGTAGCCCAAATCTTTGGATTACTTGCAATTTGCGATAATTTGTAGTTCTTCCTCCAGGTTAGGGTGTTCTGTGTGGAGTTGAATCTAACTAGAATCTGGATTTGGTGCTCAATGAAAAAATGCAGATGCTTTGTTGGCAGCACTGTAGGCATCCCGTTGCCTGGTAGCCGTGGTCTCTGAGGGGCATAGCTGTCTCCATGCATGGTAGAGGGTGGGGGGTATGCTGGCTGAAGGCAAGTGATCAGTGAATTCCAACCCAGTAAGACACATGGCAGCAGCTTCTCTTTGAACCCAGACTGCTTCAACTCCCCAGTGAGGACCCCACAGTGGAAATAGCTGGGCAAGAGTGAGTGAGGGGGAGTGGTGGGTGAGATCTGTGGGGTCCCAGCCTAGACTTCATTACCTCATTGCAGTTGTTGTTGTTGAGTTGCTAAGTTGAGTCCTACTCTTTGCAACGCTATGGACTGGAACATGCCAGGCTTCCATGTCCCTCATTATCTCCTGGAGTTTGCTCAAACTCATGTCCATTGAGTCAATGATGCTATCCAACCATCTCATCCTCTGTCACCCCCTTCTCCTCCTGCCATCAATCTTTCCAAGCATCAGGGTCTTTGAAGTAAAAGTCCATTTATTGTTAGCCTGGGGTGGCATCTGTGACTCATATACTATGCTTGCAGCTCGGGAATATCTTTGATTGTCCATGTTGTGATCATCTGCTCCCATCTTCAGAAATCCTCATTTTCATCTCCCAGGTGAGAACTCCATCCTTTCTTGGGCAAGTGCATTACCTCCCCCAGAAGAAAGGAGTTCGCAGGTAAGAGACAGCTTTAAGACGGTGTCAGGGCCCACCTTCAAGTTGGAGAAACAAAAAAAGTTCTTTAGGTCAGAAGAGCAGCTACTCTTACCTCAGAGTACATCATGAGAAATGCTGGGCTGGAGGAAGCACAAGCTGGAATCAAGATTACTGGGAGAAATATCAATAACCTCAGATATGGAGATGACACTACCCTTATGGCAGAAAGTGAAGAAGAACTAAAGAGCCTCTTGATGAAAGTGAAACAGGAGAGTGAAAAAGTTGGCTTAAATCTCAACATTCAGAAAACTAAGATCATGGCATCCGGTCCTATCACTTCATGGCAGATAGATGGGGAAACAGTGGAAACAGTGGCTGACTTTATTTTTCTGGGCTCTAAAATCACTGCAGATGGTGATTGCAGCAATGAAATTAAAGGACACTTACTCCTTGGAAGGAAAGTTATGACCAATCTAGACAGCATATTAAAAAGCAGAGACATTACTTTGCCAACAAAGGTCCATCTAGTCAAGCCTATGGTTTTTCCAGGGGTCATGTATAGATGTGAGAGTTGGACTATAAAGAAAGCTGAGTGTCAAAGAATTGATGCTTTTGAAGTGTGGTGTTGGAGAAGACTCTTGAGAGTCCTTTGAACTGCAAGGGGATCCAACCAGTCCACCCTAAAGGAGATCAGTCCTGGGTGTTCATTGGAAGGACTGATGTTGAAGCTGAAACTCCAATACTTTGGCCATCTGATGTGAAGAGCTGACTGATTGGAAAAGACCCTGGTGCAGGGAAAGATTGAGGGCAGGAGGAGAAGGGGATGACAGAGGATGAGATGGTTGGATGGCATCATCGACTTGATAGACGTGGGTTTGGGTGGACTCCGGGAATTGGTGATGGACAGAGGGGCCTGGTGTGCTGCAGTTCATGAGGTCGCAAAGAGTTGGACACAACTGAGTGACTGAACTGAACTGAACTCTTACCTCTACCACGATGACCAAGCAGAGTGGGATGGTGCAAGCAGAGGAGGGAATTAGGAGTTTTTCCAACCTTCAAAGACTCATTTATGTGCTCTGTCCTGAGGCGTTGGGGTCACAAGCATGACTTTGGTCAGTTCTGTCTAGGTTACAGGAGGAGACACAAGAGGCTGAGACCACATTTTCATTCTACATGCTTCACAGTTGGAGACAAGGGTCTGCAATATGGAATATTCTTTGCTTTATAAGGAAACACACACAAGCAAGCTAACTCCAGCAAGTTCACAGTTGAGAGTACTAAAATCTTCCAAGAGAAAATGCCAAGAAAATCCAATTAGGAAGCCTTTAATCCAATAAGTCTCTGTGCTCTGGGACTGTGTATTGTGAAGGAGAGCAGGAGAGACTGGGAGGTAGGAGCCCAGTGATTCTTTCCATCTCAGTTGGCAGGAGCCCTGGCTGAGGGCAGCCTAGGCAGGAGGCTGATGGAAAGCTTCAACTCAAAGAACCAGAGACAGGTTGAGCATATCCTGATAGCTGCCTGGTTGCTTCAAGTTCCTTCCTTCCCTCTCCATGGGCACTCCCCAGGGTCATACACCCCTGGCATCTCTTGTCTTGATTGTGATACTGTGGTTCATTCATTGTGCATCCAGGTGAATAATGAGAAGGGTCACAAGTAACAAATGGCTGATAATAACTAAAGCACTGATATCTCGAAATAATTTACTTTATTCTAGATTGGTGGATTCAAGGTTGCTGTTTAAGTCTCCTTCTGCAGTTGCTCTGATGGACGATGAGAGATACCATTACAGAGTTTGGGGAGTTGATGAGACTGATGGCCTCTTTTATTGACATCAGAGCCTGTGGTCTGGAAACGTCCATAGGCATGGGTTAGGCATGTCAACATTCCTCAAATTAAAGTAATAATTGATATCTTGGACTTTACAACAACCTCCTAAGAGGTTTCTTGCCGTCAGTCTTTCCTCTTCCAATTCATCTTCTGTAGACAGAACCATCTTCCTAGAATGCAACTGAGATTGTCCTTCATAGTTTCTTTTTCCTAAAGAACAAAGTCCACACTCCCTGGAAGCCCCCTTGGTGTGGCCTACAAGATCCTGCATGATGGCTTCTAGCCTTCTAACCTTCAGCCACAGTCCCCAGATAGTATTAAGGCCAGAGGTGGTTGAGTGTGGGTTACACACAGTTCCACCCACTGGTTATCTTTCTCTGCATTTCTACCACCAGATACTGAAGACCTGTCTTACAGAGTCAGAGAGTTGATGGCACAGAAGTGGGTGCTAGCTTTGATGATTCTGTCATGACTTGGTTTTGCTTCTCTCTCCTTCTTTCAGCTAAGATGTAACACTAGGGCATGTCTTCAGGAAATGCGTCTCTGATCCTTACAAACTGTTGTTGTTCAGTTGCTGTTTTGTTCAACTCTTTGCAAACCCATGGACTGCAGCATGCGAGGCTTCCCTGTCCTTCACTGTCTCCCAGAGTTTGTTCAAACTCATGTCCATTGAGTCGGTGATGCCATCTAACCATCTTATTCTCTATCACCCCCTTCTTCTCTTGCCCTCAATCTTTCCCAGCCTCAAGGTCTTTTCCATTGAGTCAGCTTTTCACATCAAGTGGCCAAAGTATTGGAGCTTCAATTTCAGCATCAGTCCTTCCAATGAATTTTCAGGGTTGGTTTCCTTTAGGATTGACTGGTTTGATCTTGACAAACTGAGGGATAGGAAAAATAAAGTATGTACCATTATGAAGATATGGGGCCTCTCTTCAGCTTATAGAGGCCAAACAATTTGCTTATGACAAAATAGACCTACAGTTGCAGGTTGGCAAATGTTTTTGTGTTGCTGTTATTGCAAAGAGATCTTCAGACTCTTGTTAATACACCATGACTTAGAGGCAGGAAGGGAGCAGTAGAGATGAAAAATGACAAAGGTTGTTTGAGAATGGACACATATTTTGTCAAAGGAAAAAACAAAGAAAGAAAGAAAAGAAATCAAAGAAAAAGAAATAAAGAAAGCCAGCATGGATATGTTATAGCCTTTTCTTCCTAAACTCATGCTGATTTTAGAAAGGAGTTAGGCATGAGGTGTTTCTGGGGCCTTGCTAGGGGACTCACTTCTGATGGATGTTGGTGAAGGGGGATCTTTCTTGGATGCTGAGAAGCCTGTCAGGAGGAGAGGAAGGTCATAAGGAGGCACTTCCTGTTAAGGTTCCTCCTCTGACAGCCCCACAGGGATGCCTTGCTCTTTGAGGTTCTCCACTCCTCAGTCCCCTGCTTACTCTCATACTCTCTCCCTGGTTTGCTCAGGATGCTATCAGCAGACATACAAGACACCTTCTCTGAATGCAAAAGAGTCCAAAGAGGGAAAAGATGACAGACATGCAGAGCAGAGGGTGAATGCAAGGATAGCTGGGGCTCTTGGAGAAGAGAGCAGAGCAGATGAAATAGAAAGAATAAAGATATCACAGAAGAAAACATTGAGCTGAGAGAAGATATGTATATGCAGATTGAAAGGGCTCTTGCCATACTCTAGGCAAGATGAATGAGATCTGTATCTAGCTATTAGTCTGGTAGCATTAAAATTTTTTTTTATTATGAAAATTTCAAGCATATAAAAATAGAGAGTATGGTAACGCCCCCTGCCCCACCCTTGTACTTACCACCCAGATTTTAACAGTTGGCAGAGTGTTGCCATATTTTATTCACTTTCCTCCATTTCTTTTCCTGTTTTTTCTTCTTTGTTTTTGCTTCTTGCCTTTTAATTTTTGCTGAAGTAATTTGAAGCCAATCTCAGATATAATATCATCCTCTTTATATGTTTAGTATATATCTCTAAAAATGTGTGTATTTTTTCTTATAATTATAACACTATTATCACACTTAATTAACAATAATCTTTGGTATTGTCTAGTATCTAGCCACAAGAACAGTTCCCTGAATGTTTACAAAATGCCTTTACAATTTGTTTGTCTTAATCGTGATCCAAAGGTCACACATTGCATTTGTTTGCTATGGTGGATTTAAGGTATGTCTTCAAATTGTTTGACACTTTCCCCTTCAAAAGATGGAGACCAGTTCCCCTCCTCTTGAATGTGGGCTGGATTTAGTGGCTTGGTTTGATAAGGTATGTGGCAGAAGTAGCAGTGACTTCCAAATCTGGGTTGTAAAGACATCAGTGCTACACTGTGTGCTCCCTTGGAGGGTTCGTTATGAGGGAAGCTGGTTGACATGTCATGGGGACATTCAACAGCCTGTGGAAAGGTCTGCATGGGGAGGCACTCAGGCCTCTTGCCAGCAGTGGGTATAACTTACCAGCTGTGTGAGTAAGCAAACTTGGAAGCACTTCCTCAGATCCAGGCAAACCTTCAGATGAGTCCAGAGCCCAGCTCATATCCTGACTTCAACCTTATGAGAGAGCCTGAGCACCACTACCCAGCTATTCCACTTTTGAATTTCTCATCCACAGAAATTATGAGATAATAAATATTTGTGTTTTTTAACACCATTTTAATCCAGAGCACACTCCCTTTTATTTTTTTCATGCAATGGAAATGGAATCAGTTGTTTTGTAGAATGTCCTGTCATCTTGATTTGTCTATTAACTTCCTGATAGTGTTATTTAATTTGTAGCTTTGTCCTCTTTGTTTCCTGAAAATGGAAGTCAGTTCCAGAACCTTGATTTTGGCTCAATATTTTTGGCAAGAATACCTTGTAGGTGGTGCTTTGTGTATGAAATGATGAGCATCAGGAGGTACCCAATGTCCAGGTTCATCATGTTTAGTAGTGTTAAGACTTGTCAGTGGGTTCAGGAGGTCTGGCTGCATTTTTGAACTTCAAGGACAAAGGTAAAAATTCCTATGTATTGGTTGGTCAAAAGGTTCATTCAGATTTTTTTGTAAGCAGCTATGGAAAAACCTGAACAAAGCAAAGTTTTTGCCCAAACCAATATAAACACATAATTAGAGAAATTAGATTACCCACCATGAGACACAGTTGGAATCCAAAGATTTTACAACCAACCAAGCTGGTTTTTATTTGAGAGCAAAGACAATAGAGTGACTGATTCTGACATGTAAGAGTTCAGAAATATATACCAACCACACATACAATACTTCTTGGGAGAAAGATACTTTGAAAATGTATGTTATTCATTCATGCACTCATTTGTTAATTCAACAAATATTTAAGAACCTATCACTTCCCCAGGCAGAGTAGCAGCTTTTATAGAACTTGGACTGTCCAGTTTCATTTCAATTAATGAAATTAAGCACAGGGAAGCCGTGTGTGGTGTGAAAGGCCAGGTGGTGAGCCTGAACCACTGATAACACCATAAGAAGTCCAAGAAATCAGGTCCAATCTAGTTGTAGACTGTCCTGTCCAGGTTGGGCTGTTGTTACAAGCCAGCTCAGGTGGCCCCTCCTAGGGGGATTTGATTGAAGATGGTGATGCAATGCTGGGGAACCCCTGGGTGATGTGTGGTCAGGCCTGGACTGAACTCAAGATGTCTGAGGATCTGGACATGTGGAAAAGGAAAGAACCTCCTTGTAGGAAAACAGGGCTGACAGCAAGGAGTGAGTGCCCGATTCAAAGCAATAAGGGGAGCCCAGGAGGAAGGCTGTGCGCAAGGAAGGGAGTGGTGACTCATGCAGATGGTTGGGCTTTCTAGAAGTTTCTAGCCCTGTTCCTGGAGCTGGCTAGGGATATAAAGGGACATTAATGGGCTGTGGAGCAGATGGACCCCAGGGATATGGAGGGAGGAATCAAGATGGCATCCCATTGGCCCTGTGATTCTGCCTGACGGCTCTTCTGTCAGGAGTTCTAGGATCGGCTGAGTGTGGAGGTATCCTCTTTGC
Source organism: Cervus canadensis (assembly GCF_019320065.1). Classification (NCBI taxonomy): domain Eukaryota; kingdom Metazoa; phylum Chordata; class Mammalia; order Artiodactyla; family Cervidae; genus Cervus; species Cervus canadensis. Next base: position 63,236,470 of record NC_057389.1, read on the forward strand.
AGGGCTGCCTTCCTCAGGGTCCACAGTGTGGTCCCAGCTGTAGTCAGGGCACAGACCCTGGTGATAGTCTCTACCACAGCTTTCTCTCCTTCTCACAGTGGCAAACAGACCCAGGAGGTCCCCAGGTGGCCACAAACTGCCTGTCAGAGGGTTTTCTGCTCCTCTGGCAACTGGCTCTGGATTCAAGGTGTTCCATCTGTGGGTCAGATCCATCAGCCCTAGGCGCTCACAGGGAGCAGGTGGGTTGGTTGTGCGTGAATCAGTGGGTACCACTCCTCAGCTTGGGGTGAGTGGTGCTTATCAGATAGACCCTGAGTAGGGTCTCCCCAGTCCTCTGGCAAAGAGGCTGGGAGATGCTTCAGAGAAGCTGAATCACAGAATGAGGGAGAAGTCGGAGCACTCATTTTAGAGCTAATTAGAAAGCTGTTTCTTTCTCTGTGTAAAACCTTTGAGCAGACTCAGAGTGCTGGCGCCGGGCAGGCAGTGCCTCTGTGCTTTCTCTCTGGGCCAGCGTCTTCCTGCACCCTTGAGCGTGCTCTGCAACTCATCGGACATCCCACTGCCTTCCAGCACGCCGTTTGTACTGCTTTATCTCTTTTCCTTTCCTCTTTATTGCTGCTCTCAAGAGGTAGTATAAAAATAACTGTGACCCCATAACTCCTTTGGCCCCCTACCTTAACCAAGCTCCAAATCCTCTGTATGCTTCCTCCTGTGGATGTGTAAATGCCCAGCCTTTCAGCTCTCTGCAAAACCTCCCTTCCACTTTCTAGGTGCCCTGTACAAAAAGATTGTACCAGGTGTTAAGAGTGTTTATGTTTTAGATTGCTGTGTGGCCTTGGGGGTGTCTCTTGACCTCTCTGGTTTCCTGTGATCTTTCCATCTTCAGCCTACTTTTCTGCACTGTGCGCAGCAGTGCCAATTGAAACAGGGTTCCAGGATGTGGATGACTTCCTTTGTGTCCATTTCTGCCTTCAGGCCAGGGCTTGTCCAGTCCAGTCCAGCCCGGGCCAAAATGTGAGTGCACCATTGTTGGAGGTCCATGGACATGGATAATTTGATCTCAGCCTCGCTGCAAGAGTGCTGCAGTGTGGGCCTTTGGAAAGTATCAGGCAAGAAAAGTGTGTTCACCTTAAATTGTGCCTGTTGTTTCTTCAGCCCTTCTCTCTGCTGCATATATAGAGGGAAACCAGGTCAGGTGTTTGTCCTCCCTCCTCACCACCCCAACTGCCTGGAAGTCCCAGAGCAGGTCAGGGTCAGAGCAGCTCTCTGGCCGTGAACTGTCCCAGTCAGGTCCAGTCTGCATGCCCACTCCCAGGGGCCACCTCCCATCTCTTCTTTGGGACACATCTGAGGCATTTAGTGTTTCTTTCTTGGTCATATTTCCCACTCTTATTTGTTTGTATTTCATTTTCAGCCTTTCAAGTTCTACTATGTTCTCTAATTGCTCCAGAAGTCAGACAGATGGACTGATTTCTTTAGCCAAAATGAAATTTAAAAATCATCTCAAAGTAAATGGGAAGCTCAGATGTTTCAGTTAACTTGCATGTCTCTCCTCGATGTCTAGTTTGCCATCACAAAAACTTCCTGCTTTTAATAAGCCATCTGGGCCTGGCCATACCTCCCTCCAGAAGGCATCTAGCAGATTTGCTGGACTTGGCAAAGGATGCTGTTGACCAGAAATGACCAGCTGGATTGTGAGTTCCCCCAACTTGGGTAGAATTGGGCCATGATTCAGGCTGAATAAGACATGCCAAATCATTCTGTCCTGTCTCCTTGTGTGGCTGTGGGACCTGCAGTCTTGAAGGGCTGTGGTCCAGGATCACACAGCTGGAAATAAAAGCTAGGTCTCTTGACTCCTGGTTTAGTTGCCTTTCTTTCACATTATGGAGCTCATCATTGAGAAGGGGCTTAATGAGATGTTGCTGAAAGAACGAATGGGTGATTGCCTTAAGAGGAATATCGAGAGTCTTGATGAGGTGGGCATGGTTGAAAGACCTGAACTCACTCTTTCCACTTTGGAACTCTCCAGCCTTAGGATGAGAGATGAATAACATTATATCTTTCCATACCGCTTCAATATCTGGTCCCAGGACCTCTGTTCATGTGAAGAAAATTAGGTCCTTAAAAAACTGTTCTGGTCAGGCTAACCTCATGTTAACTTCATATAGGTGTGTACTATAAGTCAATTTACTAGTTGCAAGTGGACAAAGGTCTACCAGATGACCAGCTGGTGATGTTGCTCTGCTAGAGACTGTTGGAGGGCTTGGAACAGCTCTGATCATCAAAAGGCTGTTGGTGAGCACAGAATAAGAGCCAAGAGTGTTAGGTGTTCTTAGGAATGTTCCCACTGAGCTCAGCCCTCTGTTCCTGAAACTCCTTCTAATGCCCAGGGCCAGGTATTTTTAGAATCTGACATTCACCCCTCTGAGTTTGGGAGTGGGGTAATACAAAGAACAGTATTCTCTCTATATCTCCTTACTTGCTTTCTGAATCATATCGTCTTGAAATTCTCTTTTTCTTCTTCCCTTCTCCCATTGTTTGTAGAGTGTGTTGGTGGTGAGTAAATTCACCAGTTAGTCTGTAGGTGGTAGAATATTGAGTGGGGGAGAAGTGAACGTTACCCAGAAATCCTGGCCTTGAAGTTGGATGCAGTAGCTAGAAATGACTTCGGGCTGTTTCCTTTTGAGAAGGGATGAGATCGTAACACAGTGTTAGATGGAGGAATTTTTAAAAAGTGTGTGTGAAGAAACCTCCACAATGAACACTTCCTGGCCTCTTACTGGGTGTCAGGTGCTGTTCTAAAACTTCACAGACATTATTTGTTTAATCCTACCAGCAAGCCTTCATAGGGACATCACCCCTGTTTCACAAATGAGGAAATAGACATGGAAGGTTTAAGTAGCTCTCTCAAAGTCAAGAAAGAACTCAAACCTTGATAGTCTGGTTCTAAAGCCCTAAGTTATACTGCCTTCTGGACAGACATGTGTGTGTAAAATGTGTGTGTGTGTGTGTGTGTGTGTGTGTGTATGGGCACACATGTGTTCATGAATCTAAATATGCAGGCAAGTGTGTGCCAAGCAGCCAAGAATTTGTACATGATGGGCTTCTTTGATTTCAGCAACTTGGCTTCTTCCTTTTTTTTTTTCCTTTTCCTTTTCTGGTAAGTCTCCTTCTTGTCTTTTGAGGACCTTCCCGTACCAGGTTACAGGGACCATTGCTCACAGAGCTACACCAGGGGTGGGCACATGCCTGAGCTGGACCTTCCAGACACCCTACCCTGGACTTTGAATCTGGAGTAGAGTTGTCCTGAGTTCTGTGCCCTGAGGAGGGCACATGACTTGTGTCACACAGAGCAGTTCTTAGGGTGACTGAAATCCTGTCCTCCCTAAGACCTTTGATCCTCTGAGTGTCCCTTTAACCATCTGATAAATTCCCTTCTTTTTTTATCTTTTCTTTTCCTGGGATCTTTCCTTTTCCTTTCTTTTCTCTTCTTTTCTTTCCCCCCTCCCTCCCTCCTTCCCTTGCTTTCTTCCTTCTGATATGCATTGCTTACAACTAAAGAACTTTATCTGATACTCTCCCCACCTCCTTTTTTTTTTTCTCCTCAGTAATTCAGTTTGTTGCAGACCATTCTGTCTCTAAGTCACTTCATACCGTGTTGCAATTCCCATAAGGACAGTTGTATGCATGCAGACTTGAGTCCAGTCTCTTTAACAAAGGAGCTGTCCTTCAAGGACTTAGGAGTCATACTCTCTTTTCAGTCCTACTGCCCCATGTCTGGAGGCATCTTGCATAGGGAACATGGAATCCTGCTTCCAGTGAAAAAATTGGGGTAACTTACTTGTGCCAGCACCACATTTCCAAATCCTATGGTCCATTCTGGGAGGTTTTCTAGGATTGCTGCCTTGATGGAAGGTATATAGGTTCCCACGATTGTAGCTGCAGAGGCTCTGACTTGAACACCCGGGAGCTCTGAACCAGCACCTGGGAGACTTGTGTTTCCACATCCTCTCATCCCCAGATCCCTGAACCAAGGGGGCCATTTGCAGCATTGTTTGTTGAATATTCATAATCTGCTAAATGCTAGAGAGGTATCCTCTTTTTACTTAATTTTCTATCTCAGTTGGCCACTCCCAAGCTTGCATGTGTGCTTAGTCATTTCAGTCATGTCCAACTCTTTGCAATCCCATGGACTGTAGCCCCCCCAGGCTCCTCTGTCCATGGGATTCTCCAGGCAAAAATACTGGAGTGGGTTGTCACGCCCTCCTGCAGGGGATCTTCCCGACCCAGGGATCAAACCCACATCCCTAAAGTCTCCTGCATTGGCAGGTGGGTTCTTTACCACTAGTGCCACCCGGTAAGCACCACTACCAGGCTTGGAACAATGCAAATCTGTTGGTGAGTGCAAGGTGCAGCCCTTTCAGAAGGCTGGAATGCCATCTCTTCTGCAGGCCCTTGCCTTGATCCGGGTCAGGCTGTGGACAGAACATCCCAGAGCTGGATGCTGCCCTCACCTTGACGCCTTTCACCTTCCTGTTCTTTCTTTATGTGCACAAAGGTCCAAGGAAAGCTGTCTGTGAGTCATCAGCCCTTCTCTCTTCCTGTTCCTTCCCTGCCAGACCCATAGTTCCTAATAGGGTTTGAAGGGGTGGCCATGGGCTCCCCCAGGCCAGTGACTGCCCCTGTCCTCTTGGTTCCCCTAATGCCGTCCTGGAATCCTCTGTGTTTTTCTGCTTCTGCCTGTTCCTGGCCTTCTCCCTATGTCATGGTGTCATGGATTTTTTTCAGCAGGATGGCCTCTGAGTCATAGCCAGAACTGCCCTTTTTATTTTTTTTATTTTTTATTTTTTTTGTCTTTTTTTTTTTTTATCATACATTGATATGAATCAGCCATAGATTTACACGTATTCCCCATCCCGATCCCCCCTCCCACCTCCCTCTCCACCCGATTCCTCTGGGTCTTCCCAGTGCACCAGGCCCGAGCACTTGTCTCATGCATCCCACCTGGGCTGGTGATCTGTTTCACCATAAATAGTATACATGCTGTTCTTTTGAAATATCCCACCCTCACATTCTCCCAGAGTTCAAAAGTCTGTTCTGTATTTCTGTGTCTCTTTTTCTGTTTTGCATATAGGGTTATTGTTACCATCTTTCTAAATTCCATATATATGTGTTAGTATGCTGTAATGTTCTTTATCTTTCTGGCTTACTTCACTCTGTATAATGGGCTCCAGTTTCATCCATCTCATTAGGACTGATTCAAATGAATTCTTTTTAACGGCTGAGTAATATTCCATGGTGTATATGTACCACAGCTTCCTTATCCATTCATCTGCTGATGGGCATCTAGGTTGCTTCCATGTCCTGGCTATTATAAACAGTGCTGCGATGAACATTGGGGTGCACGTGTCTCTTTCAGATCTGGTTTCCTCAGTGTGTATGCCCAGAAGTGGGATTGCTGGGTCATATGGCAAGAACTGCCCTTTTTAAATTAGTGTAGAATGGTTCTAGAGTCTACCTTTGTGGAACAAGTTTATGTCCTGTTTTGTGATCTTCTTCCTGGCCTTGGAAGCTAAGATATTGGCTGCGTCTTCACCTCTCTGTCCCTAACAAGACCTCCTTATACTACCTCTGCCTTGCAGGGTAGCCTCCACTGGTCCTGGGCTCTTGAAGAGAGCATCCACCAGATTGCTTTTTCCCAGCTAGCCTTATCCCACAGCCCTTGGTGATTGCTCCCCATGCCAACTGGGTAAAACATGGATGACTCCTGCAGACAGTGGGGGTACATTTACTGCATAGATATAACCCTGACAAGGTGACCAGTTCGTCAATGGAAGAAGAGGTTGTGGTGGCTTTTTAAACAAAAAGTTGAAGCTAATGTTCTGATCTGTCTATTACAATTTCTGAGCTCCCCCAGGAAGTAGCCATCTCTATTTCAGCTTCTGCGAGGGTCAAGCTAAATCTCCTTCTAGTCATTGAAATGCCTTTTGTTGTTGCCAAGTTTGCTGCCTCTTGGGGTTTTTCCATTTCATTTTCTGTCCTGCTACTTCTGAAAGTTGATGGCTCTCTGGGTCCCTGCATCTCCTCTTTGTCTGGGACATAGTTAGCTCTGGATGGGGAATGTGGTTTGTATAATGTGAAGATATGATTGAAAATAAAGTGATGGATCTCCACCTGCCACCCCACTTTCAAAATTTGCAGTTAACACACTGACATGCCACTGGCTCCAATTTGCAGCTTGATAATAATTCCAACATTAACATAGGAGGTTCCAGACTGAAAAAAAATGAGACTGCTTTTTGTGTGAAATAGTGCTTTATCTTGCATGTGGAGTGGTGATATGCCTTTCTTAATTTCATTCAGCAAAGGATGGGAATAAAGGAGAGAATTGTTCAAACTGACTTTATTTTCAATATTTGAAGACTGATTGGTTTTACAAATTGAATCCCTTCATAGTTTTTTTGAAGTTGAAGGTGTATTATTCAACTCTATTCACAGCCAACTGCCCTGCCTGTCTTAAGTCTAGCCCTTTATTATTTTCAGTGCACACAATACTAAAATATGTTAAACCCCAAGACTATAAGAAATGCCCCTTGAGCCACAGAAAAACCTTTTGCTGCTTCTTTTGGCTCATCCGTGGGGATAAAGGAAATTAGTATAATTTCCATGGCAGCATTTCCTGGAGGAGGGTGAGAATGGCTATGAGGTGGTGAGGTGAAGCACCCAGTAAAGAACATGGATGAAAAGCTGCCCTTCAGCTGCCCCATCCCCTTACTGATGGAGGACACACCAGCTTCAGGACCACCTTTCCTTTTTTTTTCTTTATTGAGCAAAAATCACAATATTAGAAGACTTACTAGTTTTCACCATCAGTAGCCAGATAAAAAATAAAAGATCATTACACTTGCAAGCCATAATGGAAACAGGATTAACCTAACAATATAAAATAATTACATACAATTTGGGGGGTTAGGCAGAGTGATGTGGTAAGTGAACGTGTGTGTATACCAACGTGTTTTCATCTGCTCAGCCAGTCTATGTCTTTTGGTCTGTGCATTTAGTCCATTTACATTTAAGGTAATTATCGATACGTGTGATCCTCTTACCATTTTCTTAATTGTTTGGGGTTTATTTTGTGTAGGTCTTTTCCTTCTCTTGGGTTTGCTGCTTGGAGAAGTTCCTTTAGCATTTGTTGTATAGCTGGTTAGGTGAAGGACTCCCTTTTCTGAAAGGGTGTTTTCAGGCACTGTCGGCTATGTTGTGCTAAAGGGTGGATGCCATCTCTCTCTTTTTTAAATTAATTTTTATTGGAGTATAGTTGTTTTACAGTGTTGTGTTAGTTTCTACTATACAGAAAAATGAATCAGCCAGACATATACATAAATCCTCTCCCTTTTGGATTTCCTTCCCATTCAGGTCCCCACAGTGTATTAAGTAGAGTTCTCTGTGCTATACAGTATGTTCTTATTAGTTATCTATTTTACATGCAGTATCAATAGCATATATGTGTCAATCCCAATATCCCAATTTCTCCTCCTCACTCCCCACCTTTCCCCCTTGGTTTCCATATATTTGTTCTTTACATCTGTGTCTCTATTTCTGCCTGGCAGATAAGATCGTCTATACCATTTTTCTAGATTCTACACATATGCATTAATATACAGTATTTGTTTTTCTCTTTCTGACTTACTTCACTCTGTATGACAGTCTCTATGTCTGGGTGCCATCTCTTGATAGCAAGTATCCCCATGGCTAGCAAGGCTGAGTACTGCAGTGTACTCAGTAAGGTCTAGATGAGTGGCATGGCCAAGTTGGGTCGGGCAGTCTCTTTTTGGCCTGGCTTGCCTCTTGAGGAGGGCTCAAGCCCGGGGGTCAGGCATAGGGATAAAGACTAGCTTCTATGGGTATCAGTTCTTTGGGGAAGATGACATTAGCTACCTGGACATCTCAGGATTTGGGAGAAGGTGAAAGTCAGAAGGCTGGTCTGATGATAATGTACTTAGCTGGCTTAATCTGGGCTCTGACCTCAGAACAGAGACCAAGAGAGAGAGAGGATGGGGAGGCGGTCATTACCCTTTAAAATTTTTATTTATTTATTTATTTATTTATTTTTTTAATTTTATTTATTTATTTTTTTTCCAGTGGGTTTTGTCATACAATGATATGAATCAGCCATGGATTTACATGTATTCCCAATCCCGATTCCCCCTCCCACCTCCCTCTCCACCCGATTCCTCTGGGTCTTCCCAGTGCACCAGGCCCGAGCACTTGTCTCATGCAATCACTGGGCTGGTGATCTGTTTTCACACATAGATAGTAATACATGCTGTTCTTTTGAAATATCCCACCCTCACATTCTCCCACAGAGTTCAAAAAGTCTGTTCTGTATTTCTGTGTCTCTTTTTCTGTTTTGCATATAGGGTTATCGTTATCACCTTTCTAAATTCCATATATATGTGTTAGTATGCTGTAATGTTCTTTATCTTTCTGGCTTACTTCACTCTGTATAATGGGCTCCAGCTTCATC